>NW_015393601.1:7790-15174 GCF_001527695.2 Protobothrops mucrosquamatus | reverse complement strand
CGGAGAAAAGGTGGCGGAACTCAAACCTGGCCACGCCCTCATCAAACCCTAGGACCGCCCCTTTAGAGAACAGGAATGCAAGTAAAATTTGGGAGGGGCTATTTCCGGTGTGGGAGGGGCTATTTCCGGTGCGGCCGGCCCGGAAAAAGGTGCCGGAACGCGGTTCCGCCGCGTTCCGGCTGAAAAAAAGCCCTGGGTTCTCCTGCTTGAGCAGGGGCTGGACTAGAAGACCTCCAAGGTCCCTTCCAGCTTCTATTCTATTCTATTCTATTCTATTCTATTCTATTCTATTCTGTTCTGTTCTGTTCTGTTCTGTTCTGTTCTGCTCTATTGTATTCTGTTCTGTTCTGTTCTACTCTACTCTACTCTACTCTACTCTACTCTACTCTACTCTACTCTACTCTATTCTATTCTATTCTATTCTATTCTATTCTATATTTGATTCTATTCTATATTCTATATTCTACTTCTGCTTCTACTCTACTCTACTCTACTGTACTCTACTCTACTCTACTCTACTCTACTCTACTCTACTCTACTCTATTCTATATTCTACTCTATTCTATTAAGAAACTTAATTAAAATTTCCGACTCGATGTGGCCGAACAGGATAAAATAGTTTGTCTCCGACTGAAAAAATTGAATGGTTTTTCGTAGTACAGGTAGTCCTCGGCTTATGACCGCAGTTGAACCCAAAGTTTCTGTTCCTAAGTGAGACACATGCGTTAAGTGCGTTTTGCCCCATTTTACGACCTTTCTGGCCACATTTGTTAAGTGAATTGCTGCAGTTGTTAATTTATTAACACGGTTGTTAAGTGAATCTGGCTTCCCCGTTGACTTTGCTTGTCAGAAGGTCGCAAAATGGGATCACATGATCCTGGGACATATCATAAATGTGAGTCAGTTGTCAAGCATCCGAATATAAATCACGTGACCACGGGATGTTGCAACAGTCGTAAATGCGGGGAAAAAAGGTCATACGTCACTTTTTTCAGTGCCCTTGTAACTTTGAACGGTCACTAAATGAACCGTTGTAAGTTGAGGACTGCCTGTATTAAGCAGCAACAGTGAGTCACTTAACAACCCTAACAAAAAAAAGGCCATGAAATTCGGTGCGATTCATTTAACAATTACTTGTTTGCACCATAGGAAGATCGGAAGGACCAAGTTGGACCACCGGAAAATAAGCCCTACTCTGATTTTTCAGGATGCTCGTCATATAAGCCCCACCCCACAAAATAAGCCCCAATTAAGATCATCAGCCAGAGCCAGGGCTAGGCAACCTTGGCTCTTTTATGACTCGTGGACTTCAACTCCCAGAATTCCTGAGCCAGCCATGCTGACGGGAAAGGGAGAGGTTTCCATGCTGAGCCATGCTGGCTGAGGAATTCTGGGAGTTGAAGTCCACGAGTCATAAAAGAGCCAAGGTTGCCTACCCCTGAGCCCAGACGGATGCATTTAGTACCGTGTTTCCCCGAATATAAGCCCTAGCCGGAAAATAAGCCCTAATACGTCTTTTGGAGCAAAAATTAATATAAGACCCGGTCTTATTTTTGGGGAAATACGGGTACCATTCACTCCAAATGAACTTTGCTCTTTTTTTTGTGATGGCTTCACCAGTGAGCGTCTTCAGTGGCTGTCAGTCATTCTCTTCAGGGATTCAAAAGTAATTATCTGTAAGAAGAGTTTTTAAATCTGCCATATGGTGGTTCCGGGACCCAGAGAGAGTTGCAATTCAGAGTACATTTGCCCACTGATTGTGCCTTTAAGGAGTGAGCGCACACACGCACACACACCAGCTACAGGAAAGAAGCCTTCACTAAGCTGGAAAGGATTTGCAGTATCTTTTTTTAAAAAAAGAATAAAAAAAAGAATGATAAGGTGGAATAGATGTGTTGCAATGAACTCTATTTCGTCTCCACTAAATTGAGATCATTCATGCACTCTTGGGTTATGCAGACTTGTATGATGGTGCATTCCAGGATGGAAAAGTCACAAATGGTGATCAAGCTATTTTCCAAAGTGCCTGAAGCAACGGATGGAAACTAATCAAGGAGAGAAGCAACCTAGAACTAAGGAGAAACTTCCTGACAGTTAGAACAATTAACCAGTGGAATAACCTGCCTCCAGAAGCTGTGAATGCTGCAACACTGGACGTTTTTAAGAAGAGACTGGACAGCCATTTGTCCGAAATGGTATAGGATTTCGTGCTTGAGCAACGGGCTGGACTAGAAGACCTCCAAGGTCCCTTCCAACTTTATTATTATTATTATTATTATTATTATTATTATTATTATTATTATTATTATTATTATTATTATTACATGCAACCATCTTAGATACGTGCCGTTGTTTGCCGAGCATCTGAATTCTGACCATGTGACAGTAGACATGTTGCTGTGGTCGTAAGTGTGAGGATTGCTTGTAAGTCACTTTCTTCAGCGCCATGTAACTCTGAATGTTCGCTAAACGAATACAGGTAGCTCTCAGCTTACAACAGTTTATTTAGTGAACCTTCGAAGTTATGATGTCACTGAAAAAAGCGTCTTAGGACAGTTTTTCACTTTTGCGACCTTTGCAGTATCCCCCCATGGTCACGTGATCAAAATTTGGCAACTGGTTCATATTTATGACCATTGCAGCACCCTGGGATCATGTGATCCCCTTTTGTGACCTTCTGACAAGCAAAGTCAATGAGGAAACCAGGTTCACTTAACAACCGTGTTACTAACTTAACCGTTGCAGTGATTCACTTAACAACTGTAGCAAGAAAGGTTGTAAAATGGGGAAAAAATTAACTTAACAACTGTTTCACTTAGCAACAGAAATTTTGGGCTCAGTTGTGGTCAAGCACCACCTATACTTGTAAGTCAAGGACTACCTCAGGGGTAGGTGACCTTGGCTCTTTTATGACTGGTGGACTTCAACTCCCAGAATTCCTGAGCCAGCATGGCTCAGCTTGGAAACCTCTCCCTTTTCCCTCAGCATGGCTGGCTCAGGAATTCTGGGAGTTGGAAGTCCACAAGTCATAAAAGAGCCAAGGTTGCCTTCCCCTGGACTAGCTCTATAACTTCCTATCTTTCAATAGTCACTAAACCTCAAAGCTCAACATTAGCCAACAGATACCCCCTCACAAAAGCCTACACAGATATATAATTTATTCCACGTTGATTAACAGGTGAGAAGAACGTATCGTTCAAGTGTTCTGTCGTTTTGCACCGTCTGTATTTCACGGGGTGGTTGATTTTGGCAGGAACCCTGTGCCTCCCCCTCACAAATCAAACCTTCAATCTATGCGTTGAATGTTCGTTCCACCCAAACATAATTCTGATTAGATATGTACAGAAACTCAGTGTCTATCCAACTGCTCCTTTCTCAATGTCCTGGAGATGGAAGGTCCCACATGTGAACTTAAGGTTCATGTTTGGGACTAAACCTCTTTATTTAAATTGTCTCAATTTCTTCTCTCAAGACCACTTTATAGGGCATTGCACGCCAAAACAACTAGATGCAACCTGACCCGTGCTATCACTCTGCTAAACAGCTCATTCCCAAAATACCGTCTTATGCCTGTATATTTGGTTTTTCTTGCCTAAATGTAGAACCTTACTTTTTTCACCATTGAATTTCATTTTGTTAGATAGCGCCCAGTGTTCAAGTCTGTCCAGATCCTCCTGTATCCTAAGCCTGTCTTCTGGAGTGTTGGCTATTCCTGCCAGCTTGGTGTCATCTGCAAATTTGATGAGTTTTTGAGACTCTAGAAAGAGTACAGAGAAGAGCAACAAAGATGATTAGGGGACTGGAGGCTAAAGCATATAAGAAAAGGCTGCTGGAATTGGGTATGTCTAGTTTAATGAAGAGAAGGACGAGGGGGGACATGATAGCCATGTTCCAGTATCTCAGGGGCTGCCACAAAGAAGAGGGAGTCAAGCCATTTTCCAAGGCACCTGAAGGCAGGACAAGAAGCAACGAATGGAAACTCATCAAGAAGAGAAGCAACCTAGACCTAAGGAGAAACTTCCAGGACAGTGAGAACAATTAACCAGTAGAACAACCTGCCTCCAGAAGCGGTGAATGCTCCAACACTGGAAGTTTTTAAGAAGAGACTGGACAGCCATTTGTCTGAAATGGTATAAGGTTTCCTGCCTGAGCAGGGGGTTGGACTAGATGACCTCCAAGGTCCCTTCCAACTTTTTTTTTATTATTATTTTTATTATTATTATTATTATTATTATTATTATTATTATTATTATTATTGTTGTTGTTGTTGTTGTTGTTGTTGTTGTTGTTGTTGTTATGGGAAAGGAAGAAGACAAGCTATAAAAACATCTGTAAGAGGAAACGGCTAGCCAGGAAAACTTAACTAAACTGAATTGAAAGCAGGAAAACAAGTTGAATTAAGATAAGAGGAAAGGCATACTGAATTGAAAAACAGGAAAGAACCTATTGTTCTAAAAGGGGGACATAAATATCCACAGAGCTCAAAATAACTATTTAAATGTCTAATTTTTCTTATTATTATTGTATACGTGAATATGATTTAATATGTTAGCAGGAAATATGTAGGAGGTGGTCGGAAAGAGTGTAACCTCATAGTACCTCAGCCAATGGGGAAAGAGGAGGGATGTGGTGGCCGGGACAGAGCTGTATAAAGAAGGGAATATTTTGGGTTGGAACTTTGGAGAAAACCAACCTTTGATAGCTTCTCTCCCCGCTTATTGCAATAAACGAAACAAAAGGCCTTCATTGTGTCTTGGCTGGTTATTGGTCAGGCGAGCGTGCCTCTGCTCACGAAGGAAAGTAGCCAGGAGCACATAACAACACCAATCCAATTTATCACTGTCACGACGTACGACCATAATGGGCAGGCTCTATTCTAGTTATATGTCGAGGATTGCCTGTACTCAGGTTTGTGATTCTTGTTTCCCCTACCTGTGCTTTGCAAAATACATCTGCAAAATAAAAAAAGAGCCAAGGATGCAACGGCATATTTAACGCTCTCTCTCTCTCTCTCTTTTGTTGCGTTACTTAAGATGGCGAGAAACGCTGGAACTGAAGAAAGCGAAACTGGAATTAAATTGCTGGAAGAAATATCAGCCCTTCTCACATATGCTGATGACGCCCCTTTGATGCTGGAAAGGAGAAAGTTTCCAGGATCTCTCGCCGAAGATAAAGGAAGAGAGTGCAAAAGCCGCTCTGCTACTCTGTGTTAAAGGACAGGGAGAGGATGTCAACAAGCGTTGCAAATCCAGAACAAAGAAGAAGAACAGAGAAGTTGTTGAAGTAATAATGGGGTTTTCAAAGGTGTAAGGATGGTCTGAAGGCGTGAAATCAAGAGAGGCCTGCTATTCGGGGGGGGGGGGGGAAGCTGTGACCCATGTCACTCAAATCTGCAGACACATTACGAGGAGGAGGAGGAGAAGGAGTAAAAAGACTGTATTGCTGCAGTTGTTCAGTGAATCACTGCAGTTGTTAAATGAATAGCACGGTTGTTAGGTGAGTCTGGCTTCCCCATTAATTTTGCTTGTCAGAAGGTCTTGTTGAAGGAAAAGTCCTCATCAGGGTTCAGTCCAAGCCGGGAATAAACAACATGGCGACTGCTTTAGAAAGAAGGTTGCAGTTTATTGAAGAGGAGAGACAGACAGAAAGATGGCTCTGGAAGAAAAGAGAGAGAGCACATGTAGGGAGTGGGTTTTTATACCCTCTGGAGCCTTTTGTTTTGAGTTATTTCCTGTTCCTGTGGCATAAACTTTGACCTGAGTCTGAGTGTGCCTTTCTGGTATTTTGATGGTGGTGTGTTAATCCTATTGTGTCCCTAAGGTCATATCCTGCTTCCCTGGTGCTGTGGCTGATGACTCTTAGATTTCTGGTGTGAGGGATTGTTGATTCTAGGGATCTTTCTTCCTAATCCCAGTTTCCTGACTCCAGTCTTTCTGACAATCACATCTGCATTTATGCAGACTTGGTTTCTGTTTGGGACAGAGAGACTTGGGGGCAGGGTTGGTTTCTGCTTTTAAAATCCTTTAAGGAAATATATTCTGCCTTTTAAATATTTCCAAAAATATTTATTTCTCGGGGGGGGGGGGCTGACTTCCCACAGTCTCAAAAGGGGATCACATGACCCCAGAACACTGCAACCGTCATCAATACATGCCCGTTGCCAAGCCTCCAAATTTTGATTGCATGACTGTCAGGATGCTGCACTGGTTGTAAGCATGAAGAATGGCCGTAAGTCACATTTTTCAGTGCCTTGGTAACTTTGAACTGTCACTAAACAAACTGTTGTAAGTCGAGGACTACCTGAAAAGCAGCTTTTCACTCGGTAATAATAATAATAATAATAATAATAATAATAATAATAATAATAATAATAATAATAATAATAATAATAATAAAGTTGGAAGGGACCTTGGAGGTCATCTAGTCCAACCCCCTGTGGAATGCATTGCCACTGGATGTAGTCAATCAATTGATCAGAATAGAGCAGGAGGGACCTTGGAGGGCTTCTAGTTCAGCTCCCTGCTCAGGCAGGAGACCCACCCTACAGTATACAATTTTGGACAAACGGTTGTCCAGTCTCTTTTTTAAAAGCCTCCAGTGATGAAGCACCCACAACTTCCGAAGGCAAAGCTGTTCCCCCGATTAATTGTTCTAACTATGGGGAAGTTTCTCCTTAGTTCTAGGTTGCTTCTCTCCTTGACTAGTTTCCATCCGTTGCTTCTTGTCCTGCCTTCAGGTGCTTTGGAAAATGATAAGACACTAATATGGATGGACATGAAGGGGGAATTGGGGACAGGTCTCTCATCCGCTGATGGTCATCCTTCAGAACAAACCCTGGATGCAAAACGGCTTTGACGTGACCCGGCTTGCCTTTTTAAAGATGTTTGTGTTCTTGTGGGTCCAATTCAAGCTTAACACAATTATTATTTATTTGCAAATCAAATCCAGCCTGTCAGATCTCTCTCTCTCTCTCTCTCTCTCTCTCTCTCTCTCTCTCTCTCTCTCTCTCTCTCTCTCTCTCTCTCTCCCTCCCTCCCTCCCTCCCTCCCTCCTTCTCCTTCTCTCTCTCTTTCTTTCCCTCTCTTATTCTCTTTCTTTCCCTCTCTCATTCTCTCTCCCTTTCTTCCCCCTCTCTCTTTCACTCTCTCATTTTTTCTCTCTCTTTCTTTCCCTCTCTCCTTCTCTCTCTCTTTCCCTCTCTCATTCTCTCTCCCTCTCTCTTCCCCTCTTTCATTCTCTCTTTCACTCTCTCATTTTCTCTCTCTCTTTCTTTCCCTTTCCTTCTCTCTCTCTTTCCCTCTCTCATTCTCTCTCTGTTTCTTTCCCTCTCTCATTCTCTCTCTGTTTCTTTCCCTCTCTTATTCTCTCTTTCTTTCCCTCTCTC
>NW_015393601.1:5464-7584 GCF_001527695.2 Protobothrops mucrosquamatus | reverse complement strand
TCTCTCTCTCTCTCTCTCTCTCTGTCTCTCTCTCTCTCTCTCTCTTTTCCTGGCATCCTCCTCATTAGAATACCTCTAGCCTGCCTGCTTTCGTTCCCTCCCCAAATTCCGTTTTTTCCCCCCTTGGTGGCAAAGTATATAATCTCATTCTCAATTTCTATTCGCGCTGCTTCTTAACACAGCCCTGTTTGTGGCTCTCTAATCTTAACGCAGCCCCGGGAAAGGACGGCAGAAATCTGCAAGAGAGAAAATCACAGATATGGTGGTAAAATCTCTCCTGGCTCCAGAGAATTTGGCGGGGGGGGGAGCAATTGTAGGTGGAAAGCGGGGTGAATTTATGCTGGCAAACATCAGAATGAATAAGCCAGCCCCTTTTCTATCAAGCAGTCCTTGATTTATGACCGTTTAACCATAGGTCAAAGATACGATGGCCTCTAAAACAAAAATGACTTATGGCCCATTCTCAAGGTTACGACCGTCGTCCCATCCCTGCAGTCATGTGATCACAATTTGGATACTTGGCAACCAATTCGATGGATGGCTGCAGCATCTTGCAATCTGCGACTTTCTCTGAGAAAGTCAATTGGAACAGATTTGCTCAATGGCCATTTTTACCGTGATTTGCTTAATGACCGTGGTAAAAAGGGTTGCAAAATTGTTCCCAGTGACATAATAATTTGCATTGCATTGTGGCTGAAATAGCAGAATAACGGAAGGGACCATGGAGGTCTTCTAGTCCAACCCCCTGCTCAAGCAGGAAACCCTATACCATTTCAGACAAATGGCTGTCCAGTCTCTTTAAAACTTCCAGTGTTGGAGCATTCACCGCTTCTGGAGGCAGGTTGTTCCATTTGTGGGAAAGTCAGCCCCCCAGAGAAGGAAATATTAAAAGGGCAAAATATTATATTTCCTCAAAGGATCTTAAAGAGGCAGAAAAGCATGCCCAGTTTTCTTAATAGCCCCAAGTCTCCCTCCCCTAAGCAGAAACCAGCTCTGTAGAAATGCAGATGTAATAATCCATTCAGGAAGATTGGAGCCCTCCAGCTAGAAGCTTAGGAAGACAAAGACACCTTAAATCTACATACCCCACCCAAACTCTAAGACAAGACATAATAGGATTAACACACAGATTCCACACTCAGACTCAGGTCAAAGTTCATGCCACAGGAACAACTCCAAACAAAAGGCTTCAGAGGGTATAAAAACCCACTCCCTACATGTGCTCTCTCTCTCTTTTCTTCCAGAGCCATCTTTCTGTCTGGCTCTCCTCTTCAATAAACTGCAACCTTCTTTCTAAAGCAGTCGCCATGTTGTTTATTCCCGGCTTGGACTGAACCATGATGAAGACTTTTCCTTCAACACATTGATTAATTGTTCTAAGGAAATTTCTCCTTAGTTCTAGGTTGCTTCTCTCCTTGGTTAGTTTCCATCCGTTGCTTCTTGTCCTGCCTTCAGGCGCTTCTTGTCCTGCCTTCAGGCGCTTTGGAGAATAGTTGGACTCCCCCTTCTTTGTGGCAGCCCCTGAGATATTGGAACACTGCTATCATGTCACCCCCTCGTCCTTCTCTTCGTTAAACTAGACATACCCAATTCCTGCAGCTGTTCTTCTTATGTTTCAGCCTCCAGTCCCCTGATCATTTGTTGCTCTTCTCTGCACTCTTTCCAGAGTCTTGACATCTTTTTTTGTATTGTGGTGACCAAAAATGGATCCAAGATTCCAAGCGTGGTTGTACCAAGGCATTATAAAGTGGTACTAACACTTCGAATACTGGACCCAATTGTGATTGTGAGTTAAGGACTGTCTGTAATCAGTTTAATTAAAAGGCAGAAGCTTTCACAAGCCTGCAGCTCAACGTCAGATGCATCCGTTCGTTGGAACAGGCGCTCCCAGGCTCCTGCTGATTTGGTGAGAAATGAGAGAAGCGAAAAAGAGCTTGCGATACATCGACTATTTTTCCCTAAAGTTTGCATGAAGAAGGGGTTTTCGGCAAGGAGGGGGCTCATACCAATGTAAGTGAGGGCTGCCACCACGTGATCATAGTCCCGCCTCTTATTTACACGCATCCACCCATCCATCAATCAATAATAGGGATCATATTGAGATCGGCAAGAGCAGTGTA
>NW_015393601.1:0-2428 GCF_001527695.2 Protobothrops mucrosquamatus | reverse complement strand
TTTTCTCTCTTTTTCTTTCTCTCTCTCATTCTCTCTCTCTCTCTTTGTTTCTTTCCCTCTCTCCTTCTTTCTCTTTTTCTTTCCCTCTCTCATTTTCTCTTTTTCTTTCTCTCTCATTCTCTTTGTTTCTTTCCCTCTCATTCTTTCTTTCCCTCTCTCATTCTCTCTCTCTCTCTCTTTGTTTCTTTCCCTTTCTCCATCTCTCTCTCCTTCTTTCCCTCTCTCATTTTCTCTCTTTTTCTTTCTCTCTCTCATTCTCTCTCTCTGTGTATTTCTTTCCCTCTCCCCTTCTCTTTCTCTCACAAGTCACTTTTCTCAGTACCTTTGTAACTTCAAACAGTCACTAAATGAATGGTTGTAAGTTGAGGACTACCTGTACAAATGAGTTTGTCCCATTTACACAAGGACCAAATCAGGAATCTCTAAGCTCCCCCAAGAAAATCTAGTTTCTTCCATTGCGTGGGGTGATGCTTCTCCCCACAGAATGGAAATTTAGTCCTTGGACTCCGAAACCCGTGTCTCCTTTTTTATATGCAGGCAGATTTGAGAAAGGCCAGGTTGGAAAACCATCTGCTTTGGATTCTGAATAGAAAATTCACATTTGGTATACAAGTAGTGCCAGATCTTGCTACAACTTAAACCTCTAAATCAGAGGTCCCCAACCTGTGGGCCGTGGCCTATTGGCCACCGGGCCGTGTGAGTGGCTGGCTGGTGCGCGCGTGTGCACACGTGCGCACTGCCCCACTTGCACGAGGGTTGCTGCGAGTGTCGTGGGTGTTTGTGGCCCCACTCGCGTGAGCATCACCATGGATGGTCATGGCCCCAGGCGTGAGCACTCGCAGCCCCGTGCGCAAGTGTGCTCACGTCACCGCAAGTGTTGGTGCTTGTGGCCCTACTCATGCAAGCAAAGGTTGTTCATGCGTGCACATGGGCAGGCATGCATTTACCCCTCGCACAAAACCGTCCCTTCTTTCCACACACACACACACACCGCTCTGGGCTGCCAACCCCAAAAGGTTCAGGAATGTTGCTCTAAATAGAAACAATCCTTGGTTCCATATGTTGAGAAAGGTATAGTTTATTAGAGATCAAATGTCTTGCAGTATTGCAAAGCCAGAACTGAGAATTGTGCCCATAAATCCCACTTTTCCCTTTCTTAACTCTCTCTCATTGTCCATCCCAGCGTAATCAATCAGGTTCANGAAATTGGCTGATTGAATCTTTTTTTTTTTTTTTGCACATGGCGGTGGAGGCCTAAAGCGAAAAGGTTTTATAAAACCCAGCTGAAGGCCTAGGACTGGGGCAACGGCGCGCGTGCCCACAGAGAGGGCTCTGAGTGCTGCCTCTGGCACCCGTGCCATAGGTTCGCCACCACTGATAATATAGAATATAGAATATAGAATATAGAATATAGAATATAGAATATAGAATATAGAATATAGAATATAGAATATAGAATAGAACAGAAATTGGAATGAAAGAATAGAGTAGAGTAGAGTAGAGTAGAGTAGAGTAGAGTAGAGTAGAGTAGAGTAGAGTAGAGTAGAGTAGAGTAGAGTAGAAGAGAAGAGAAGAGAAGAGAAGAGAAGGGACCTTGGAGGTCTTCTAGTCCACCCCCTGCTCAAGCAGGAGAACCTACACCATCTCAGACAGGTGATTGTCCAGTCCCTTTTTAAAAACCTCCAGTGATGGAGCGCCCACGATTTCTGGAGGCAAAGCTGTTCCACTGGTTGATTGTCCTCACTGTCAGGAAGTTTCTCCTTACTTCCAGGTTGCTTCTCTCTTTGATCAGCTTCCAACCACTGTTTCTCGTCCTGCCCTCTGGTGCTCTGGTGAACAACCTGGCTCCCTCTGCCTTGTGGCAGCCCCTCAAAGAACAGGTTGGTTTGGAGCTCCCTTCTTATTCCATCCGGGTGACCTTGAGGCAGCATCTGGAGGAGATAGAGTACTTACTTTCGTTTTCCCACAAGCCTTCCTCTCTTCTTCCCCCCCTGCTCACAGTTCATAGCAATCTGTCACCACCTAGCAGCGAAGCACAAGCAAGCATAAGGTGGCAGCTGACTGGTAGTCCTTGACTAACGACCACAATTGGGGCCAGAATTTCCACCGCTAAGCAAGACAGTTGTTAAGTGAGTCACACATGATTTCACAACCCTTTTTCGCCGTGGTGTTTAAGCAAGTCATTGCAGCCGTTGAGGGAATCATGAGGTTGTTAAGTGAATCCGATTTCCCCCCCCCTTGTCAGAAGCTGGCTGAGACAGTCCCAGATGGCAATCAGGTGATGACTCTGGGATGCTCATTGGCTGAATTTGGGCCAGCCCCTCCCTCTCAGCCCAAGAGCCAATCAGGTGCAGTGGGGAACGGATTGGACTAGGAGTGGGGAGACCGGGGTCTAATTCCCCCTCAAGGCACGAAAGCTCATTGGCTG
>NW_015393600.1:0-13951 GCF_001527695.2 Protobothrops mucrosquamatus | reverse complement strand
ATAATAATAATAATAATAATAATAATAATAATAATAATAATAATAATAATAATAATAATAATAATAATAATAATAATAAAGTTGGAAGGAACCTTGGAGGTCATCTAGTCCAACCCGCTGCACAGGCAGGAAACCCTATACCATTTCAGACAAATGGCTGTCCAGTCTCTTCTTAAAAACTTCCAGTGTTGGAGCATTCACCGCTTCTGGAGGCAGGTTGTTCCACTGGTTAATTGTTTTAACTGTCAGGAAGTTTCTCCTTAATTCTAGGTTGCTTCTTTCCTTGATTAGCTTCCACCCATTGCTCCTTGTCCTGCCTTCAGGCGCTTTGGAAAATAGCTTGACTCCCTCTTCTTTGTGGCAGCCCCTGAGATATTGAAACACTGCTATCATGTCCCCCCTCGTCCTTCTCTTCGTTAAACTAGACATACCTAATTCCATCAACCTTTCCTTATATGTTTTAACCTCCAGTCCCCTAATCATCTTTGTTGCTCTTCTCTGTACTCTTTCTAGAGTCTCAACATCTTTTTTATATCGTGGTGACCAAAACTGGATGCAGTATTCCAAGTGTGGCCTTACCAAGGCATTGTAAAGTGGTATTATTACTTCGCGTGATCTTGATTCTATCCCTCTGTTAATGCAGCCCAGCATTGTGTTGGCTTTTTTGGCAGCTGCAGCACACTGCTGGCTCATATTTAAATGATTGTCCACTAGGACTCCGAGATCCCTCTCACAGTTACTACTATTGAGAGGGATCTCGGAGTCCTAGTGGACAATCATTTAAATATAAGCCAGCAGTGTGCTGCAGCTGCCAAAAAAGCCAACACAGTGCTAGGCTGCATTAACAGAGGGATACACATAAAAACATACACATTTAAGCATACACACTTATATCATATTATTCTATGATCTATTGAGTTATATTCCTTATCACAAACTATCACGTGCAATCATAAAACCAAAGGCCAAAGTTTCTGCATCACATTTGCAACACATCCCCAAACTGAAAGTCAACAGTTAAATCAGAGTGAAGACCAAAGAGGGATAAGCAAACCGCTTTTCTGTGTATGCAACTTTAAAAAAAAAAAACTGCTGTATTTGACTGCAATGAGAAGTTAGAACGGGAAGTACAAACTGCAATTTCATATTTTTCATTTATTTTGGATTATACAGATTGACAATACATAACCTAATATTTAAAGGCTATCAAAATTGCTCCAGTTGTTCGAGAGATGTTCCACAGTGGGCCAAGTGGTTCATATATTGCTCCACCATGAGGAAGAGCAACAGAAACAAAGACTAAAAAAGTGGCAGAAAACTCAACAAGATACTGCAAATTTGAGCTAGGCTGAAACATAATCCTTTTCCATTTTAGGGTTGGAGGCAAATCTTTTACCACGACCTAATGAAATAGGTTTTCACAATACTCTCCATTTTAACAAAAAAGTTAAAACTCTCCACTATGCTCATACAGGCACTTAAATGAAAGCTAGCAGTACTCTGGTTTCTGACCTCATGGAGAAAAATGTAAATTAAAATTATACCGTATATGCACAATTGCTTTTCTTCCTGGTATTGTAAACAGTAAAGTTCCTTACCATGGGTGGCCGAGCAGTAATTGGTCCAAAAGGAGGTGGAAGATTCATTTTGTTCATAAGGTGCAAAACCTGAAACGGAATAGTAGCATAATATTCAAACAGCAGTTCTTCCAAGGGTTTCATATAATTATGCCAATGATCTTTAGATGCCATAGTACTTCGAACATTCCACACTGTAATACACATTACAGATTTGTACAGCTGTTTCACACTCCCCACAGCTAAGCAGAAATTTGAATTTCATGACAAAGTTCTGGAATTGGGGAAAAAGGTAGGGGAAGATTTTTCATGTGAAATTTAATTACCTCATTTAAGCATCTTTCAAAGGCAGGTTTATACAGACATATTTTAAAGCACAGTGATCTATTAATACAATACAATAATGCAATAATGTAGGAAGAAGGAAGTTAAGTTCCAGTTGTTATCATTCCCAAAAATAATGGTGCACAGTGAAGCAAAATAAAGATTTGAGCACATAAGAAAATGCGCCTAGGGTGCTTCCAAGCTTCTAAAAATAATGATAAAATTGCAATTTTAAAATCATCAAAATAGGAATATTAAAGAACTATAATAACAGCTGTCTAAAAGTCAGATTTTATAACAAAGATCTTGAAATACAAAATATTATTGTTCAAAGCCTACTTAGGGTAATGCCTGAAAGTTTATTATAATTTTTAAACCATTACTTTCCGGTTAAAATGCAACTATACCAAAAAGCAATATGACTTTTAATGCTTTTGCAGATGATGTATGAAGGGGGTTGATTCCTACTGAATTCTAAACTTTTCTGTAATGCCTAACAGGGGTATTTCTTTCAGGGTCCAGTCATTTCTTCTTCTGGCCTCATAATCATGCTGACATTTTTAGGAAGTAAGGAACTGGAAGGATTGGATTCAGTTAGCCTTGGTAACCTTAGGTTGACAAGACAGAGAAGCTGGGTAATATAGCACTTTTTTCCCCTCTATATTTATTGGTGGGGGAGAGGGTGACTACTCTTTGTTTTTGAAAGGGATCATTTAAATTCAGATTCATCTTTCTTTTGAGTGAATGTGGAAAATACAAATCTATACTGAAAAAAAAAGAAATTTCTGATCAATAAATTAGTAAGCATCAACTAAAAATTGAAACAGAGATAAAAGACTGTAGATCAAAAACATCCTACGAAAGATTCCTTTAGGTCTGAAAAGGAATTCTAATATCTGTGCGGAGCCAAATGTGAAGCCTTCATTTTGGAGGATCAACGACAGCAAAGACATAGAAGGAATGCAGCGATCTCTACCTTGTTCCCAAAGAAAATAGGTGTGTCAATTCGATCAAATACTGAACGTACACATTAACCTGAGGCTTTTCCACCAATTGAATTTGTCCCTTAAAGTAATAATTCATTAATAACTAACATTTAAGCAGTTAATACCCTGAAGTAATATTTTTGCCTTAGGATTAAGCACAATCAATACTGTTGAATATTATATTCAAATAAAAGAAGCTATACATATTTACCTGTACATAGAATTTAGGAACACTTGCCAAAGCATTTGCTATGTTGGCTAAGATTGTACTAGACGGTGGGGGATACAAATATTTGAGGCACGAATTTATAGGGAACGTTAACCTGTAGGAGAAAACAATGAGGTATTTATTTATATCCCGCCTTATTATTTTTACAAATAACTCAAGATGGGAAACATATCCAACACACTTTCCTCCTTCTATTTTCTCCACAACAACCCTGTGAGGTGAGTTAGGCTGAGAGAGAATGACTGGCCTAAGGTCACCCAATTGGTTTCATGGCTAATACAGGACTTGAACTCATGGTCTCTTGCTTTCTAGTTTGGTGCCTTAGCTTGATTAAGCACATTAAGCGTTCAAGGTTATACATTTGTATAGACGCTTGAGAAATTCTCAAAGATCAGTCTGGCCCCATATAATCTTGGATTTATTTATGTATCTGCTTCATTGATACACTGACAAGTTAAACCTCAACCCATGTAAAATGGCAATACTGAAAAAGATATTGAAAAAAAATCAAGAATCGTCATACTCTAACACAGAGGTCCCCAACCTTTTGGGCACCAGGGACCGGTTCTGTGGAGAAATGTTTTTCCGCGGACCGGAGTGTGCGTAGTTTTGTGTGCTGCCTGCATCCCACGAATGGAGCTTTGCTTGTTTGTGCAGACTGGTTGCTGGCATGCTGCAGCCGGGTACCTGTCCACGGACCGGGGGTTGGGGACCCCTGCTCTAACACATCTTTGCATAAATAAATTTGGGGGCATTAGAATCAACCAAATCAACTAATGGAATCAAAAGGTGGGGGTGCAGTGATCTTTTCAAAAACAGCATGTTCTGTTTCTTTCCAGGTTATATCCAAAGAAAGGGGGGGGAACCCCTCATCATATGTAAATGTTATGGTAAGAGTGATTCTGGGAAATATTGCACTTCTAAGGGTGTAAGGGCAAGGGGTTGATCTGCAAAGTTAATAAAAAGTGTACTTATCTGATTTTGAACTTGTTTACATGCATGCAAGTAGTTTGAGGATACAATTAGGTAATTTTAACATATGAACCAGGCACTGACCCATGGCTAGGAGCAATTCCACTTTCAATTCTCAGATAGCTTAGGTCTTTTTGTTCCTTCTCTTCTTTGACAGGTTCTTCAAGACTAAATAATAACAATAAACAACAAGTACATAAAAACGCTATGAGGTAGGCTGAATTTACTTTAATATTCATTCAACAAGCAAAATTTCTAAATTGCTCATTCATGTTATTCCTGAATTTTTTTTCCTGCATCAAAGGACAAAGCTGAAAAAATACATATACAGCAATAAGTTATTTCTATGAAATTATTAGTTGATGTTGACTCACAGACATTAGTCAAATATCCAAATCACTATTTAAATTTGTTATGCTCAAATATTTAAATGTATGAATAATGCAAAATATTCCTTTAAATATAAGTGGTCTTTGAACATTTACAGTTATCATCANATTTTAACTGCATTACTAGTTATATTATCATTAGCAGTAATGCAAATATGATTTAGATAAACAGTATGGATCGTTTCATATTAATCAGATAAAGCGAGTGTGGATAAATGTTATTAGCTACCTGCAGTGTTTAGTTTTCAAGCTGTTATAAATCTACTGAATTTAAAATGTCCACATACCTTTTGTCTTTTTCAGGAGGATGGCTAATTGCAAGACCACTGTCTTGGTCCTTTGCATATTCAACTACAAGAGTGTGGCCTAGAAGATTCAGCTGATGTAATTTTGATAAAGCCTTAAATAGAATACAACAAGCTAAATGAACAAATAGCAGTGGGAAAACCAGCACAAAAAATAGAGTCAAAGCAAAAGTGACAACGTTACCCTATCCTACTTTCTCATCTACAGGCTAACAATGTTTCCCAACCTTCTTGGCCATTACTGACTGGGATTAAAGTCTATGCATCTGGCAGTTGTTAAATATACAAAACACTAACTGGAAGTTCCCAGGACTATATCAAGTATCTTTACTGCTTTTAGCAGCAGTTAATTATATAAAATATTGCTACTTTATACAGTAATCCTATATGTGATTGATCTGAAGTGTCGCAGTGGATATTGTTTCAAATAAATTAAATTAGACTTATTTGTATACTATTTTGTTTTTACATTACAGGAATGACAACCTGTATCCCACAAATATCACTAACAACTTTATTTATTTGCTTTTTATTTAACTTATAGACTGCCCATCTCACCAGAAAACAACTCTAGATGGCTTACAATCAATAAAAATATGAAATATTAAAACAATAGTAACACAAAAAATGGTTTCAAACTGACAAAAATGGGAAGGGAGAGATTGATTCTTTCATAATCCTTTGCCCAGATTTCTTATGAATTATGGAAGTCAAAATGTAAAAAAATACATGAAACACACAAAGTTACCTGATCCTGCTATATGAACACACATAATGATATACAAGTATGAAAAGCAAATCAATGGGATAAAAATAGTTTAAAAACCCAATACACACCTGAGTAGCTGCATTTTCATTGGGAAAAGTTGCAAAAGCTGTATGTTTCTGAAAAATAAACCAGGTATAGGTTCACTTTTATACAAAGGGAAAACATATTCTATGCACAACATGTCACAACCAAAAGGCAGGTCGTTTATTCTTTTCTGAAATAATCTCTATAATTGTGACTGAATTCATCATTCCTTCTCTGAATATATCTGTATTTGTCATCCTTTAGAACAGTGTTTCTCAACCTTGACAATTTTAAGGCATGTGGACTTCAACTCCCAGAATTCCACAGCCAGCATTGCTGGCTGTGGAATTCTGGGAGTTGAAGTCCACATGCCTTAAAATTGTCAAGGTTGAGAAACACTGCTTTAGAATCTCAATCTCGTTCTTTTGCTCTCTTAATCAAATGTGTTGCTTTTGTCTCTCGATTACTTCAAGCCAGTTGTATCTCTGGCACTTATAGGAGGCATTTATTTATCAAATTTATGTTGCAGCCCATCTTACAGGTGCGGGTCTGGGTGGAATAAGTTAAAATAAATGTATTTCCTTCGGGTAGAGGAGAAAGAACAGCCCAAATATACATCCAGTCCAGGAGTTGCCATTCTGTGATTTACATTCTCTGTTTATTGAAAACTTGACAATGCCTCCCAGCTATAAACAACCCTGCATGCACCAAGATGCCTCTTCCCTACCAGCCTGCCGTAGTCCGAAAGGATCCGCACTGACGAAGCCCCAAAGTGCCTCAGCAATTCTTCCTTCTCCGAGGCCGTCAAGACGGCGGGCAAATGTCGCACCAACAGGATCCGGTTGTTTTTTCCCGATCGCAACTGCCGACCACCCGCCTCCGAACTGGGCACCGCCATGTTTTTTCCAACCAATGGCGGACAGATTGACGTTGCGCATGCGCCTCCGTTTGCAAGCCCAGCTTGCGATCTTGCAGTTGAAATCTCGCAGGCCGAAACGCAAAACGCAGAGGACCCAGGGAATCTCGCGAGGATTGGAACACCCTATGGGGAATAGCCTCTCAGCCCAGAGAGTTACAGTCTGTTGGCAAACTAAGCAGTGAAGAATGCGGGAAAGTTTGAATATGGAGTGGATGGAGTGAGAGAGAATGTCTAGCTGAGTGTTGCTTTTTATATAACAGCAAGGTCCGCACAGGGATGCTGTTCTCTTTTGTAGCGAGTTTCCTCAAATTGAACTCGTTACTGCTCTGTTCTGTTTCGAGATCCACATGAAAAATCTCTCCTACAAAAAAAAAAAAAGTTTATGGAACATCTGGATCTTCCCAAAAACTTATGGGAAACGGTTTCAGTTCGGTTCCGTTCCAAAGGCTAATGCTGATCCAATTTGTAAGCATTGTATCTGTAAGAAACAGCAGGTCTCACAAGACCCATCACCAGCCTCTTACTGATGACTCACACCTGACCCACTGATAATTCACACCCTCCAAAGACCCTGACCTGAAGGAAGCTACTCATCACAAGACCCATTACAAGCCTCTCTCTGATAACACACCTGAACCATCACAAGACCCTCACGTGACACAACCACACCTGAAGCCCTTATAAACAGAAGAGCATTGAACTAGACATCTGAATGTTGCTGAAGATATTACCTAGCCTGGTAATGAAACATTCGGAAACCAACGCACAAGCTCTGAGAACGGACCTTCATCCTCATCCAACACCAGAACTACAGGTATTTGCCACTATTGCAAACAGCAGGTCTTTCTGATTGTGAATGCCCCCAGTTGTGTCTGTGAGCTGAAAGCAGACCTGCTGTATTGTACCTTGATGATGAGGCACCTGAATGGTTTCAGATTGGGTGCAAAGATTCTGGTTGGCTGCTTTCCATTCAATCAATCGAGAAAAATCTGATCTTATGGAAACTAGTTCCAGGCAGGGCAGAAACACGTATGTTGGTTAGAGAAATCATGCCTTCCCTTTCTTACTTTCTTCAGTTTAAGTAGCTGTTTGTCTACTAAAAAGACTATGGGCATAAAAAAAGAAAAAAATTAACAACAGGGTGGGATTAAAAATGTAAAATAATAAATAAGATGGCAGAGCAACTTCAGTAGGGAGACACAAGAATACAGGTAGTCCTTAACTTACAACAGTTCATTTAGTGACTGCTTGAAGTTACAACAGCACTGAAAAAAGTGACTTATGACCATTTTTCACACTTATCACTGTTACAGCATACCCATGTCATGTGATCAAAATCCAGAAGCTTGGCAACTGGCTCATATTTATGACAGTTGCAATTCCCAGGGTCATGTGGTCCCCTTTTGCGACTTCTGACAAGCAAAATCAATGGGGAAACCAGATTCACTTAACAACCGTGTTATTAACAACTGCAATGATTCACTTAACAAGAAAGGTCATTAAATGGGGCAAAGTTCTCTTAACAACTGTTTCGCTTAGCAACAGAAATTTTGGTTGAGCTGTGGTTATAAGTCGAGAACTACCTGTAATACCATAAGGGCACCTTTGAAAATTAAGGGCTATTTTGAGCTGAGCTCAGCTCCTGGTACATTCATGACCTCAGAATGGAAGTGGCTCGTCATTGCCTTTTTTCAGAATGCTTGTTTTTATCAATGCTAGAATTCCCTGATTATTTCTCTCTTTTCTTTTTAATATTTTTATTGATTTTTTTTAGAATAATAATCTTTAGTGCTTAGTAAACAATGTGTCGCCTGGGTTCATATATTTAATAACAATCAATAGTTAATTTCTATGCTTTCATAATCAACATACTAACTAGAAATACCTTTCCTTCGTCTTCTCTTTTTCCAATAGTGTTTTCCTTTTACCAACATTGAGCAAATATAGTTCTTAGCAGAGCTTTTTTTGTCATAGAACGCCCAGAACGGAGTTCCGGCACCTTTTTTGGATGGAACCTTGTAGGGTAGGCAAGGCGGGTTGTATGACGTGTGTGAGTTCCGGCACCTTTTTTTTTTTTTTTTTAGAAAAAAAGCACTGGTTCTTATTACTTACAATACATACAAAGTTGAATATAAACATTTTTCTAGTACTTAACAACATCAGTATGTAACGTCTTTTCTAATCAGCTTATTTTACAGTTGCATTTGCAGAAAATCATCTTATGTAAATCGCTATGTCCTGTTTTCAAAACTCTTATTTAATCAAAACATTTCTTGTCAGTTATATTTTTTTCAAAATTGATTACATTTAAATATCCAAAACATTTCATACATTTAAATCATCCCAATATTTTTACATTTCCCATATCATAGAAAAAAATACTATACTACTTATAAATCACATTTCTCTTACTATAGAACCCTTTCATATCCAAAATTTGACTATTCTTTTAAACATATTCAGACAAATGTTTGGTCATATGATACTCCATCTGGTATGCCAAGTCATCTCTCTTTTTTTTTTTTTTTTTTTTGAAAATTTTATTTATTTTTCCATCATAAAAAAAACAATCATAAGTAATCACAATAAACAATCAAACCCCCCCCCAGAACTTCCCAAACCTAATCCCAGGATAATATTCATATAAAAGTAGACAAATACTAGTATCTCTAACTCCACATAATATCTTAATCTACAAGAAAGGATAGAAATAAACAAACTTAAAAAAATCTAAAAACCTAAATTATATTCTACCACTCTATGTTTCTTTTGAATATAAACAATCCATCTTCTCCATATTGATAAAAATTGTTCATTCGAATGGTTCTTCAAGTAAGCCGAAATCTTTGCCATTTCAGCAAGATACGAAACTTTCAATCTCCACTCTCCCATCGTAGGCAGAATTGGGCTCTTCCAATTTTGGGCTATTAGCAATCGGGCAGCAGATAAACAATAAAGCATCAAATTTATTTCTTTTGCATCTAAATCTTGCACAATACCTAAAAGAAACAACTGTGGAAGAAAAATAATCCTTTTTTTAAAAATCTGCTGTAAGTTCCACCATAGTTGTACCCAAAAGGCCCCAAGTCATCTCTCTTAAATCTGGTTCTTGCATGTTCTTATTTAAGCTTAGTTTCCCCTCAGTATTCAAAACATTTCTTGTCAGTTATAATTTTCTCCAAGTTGATTACATTTGAATATCCAAAACATTTTGTTCATTTAAATCGCCCCATTATTTTTACATTTCCCATATCATAAATATTATACTACTTATGAATCACTTCTCTCTTACTATAGAACCAGTTCGTATCCAAAATTTAACTATTCTTTTAACCATATTCAAACAAGTGTTTAGTCATGTAGTTCTCCATCTGATAAGTCAAATCATCTCTCTTGAGTCTGGCTCTCGCCTTCTTCTCTTGCCTAGCAGCTTTCCAAGTCAGTGTGTTCAGCTTGCCATATAATTCTTCCTGTATTTTTATAGGTGTTAAGAATGGGAAAGACAAATTGAGTAAGGTGCCTTTGAGGGGGAGTTTCATTCATTTATACTCGTTAAGACGCTTCCACTTTGTTTCCACTTGTTTTGAAGTCCTGAAAGATAAAATGTCTTTTCCATTTTCAATCTTATAGCAAAATCTTGCAGATTTTTCTTTGTGTTAAGCTGCAATTTTCTTCATTGGTGGCCTCCATCTTTGGGTCATTTTCCTCTGGTTTTTATTCTATTATCTGATTTATTTATTCATTTTTTGTCACCATTTTCTGAGAATTGTTTAATTGTGTGCTTAGGTCAAGAATGTGCTCATTTATATCATCAAAATTATTTTTAATCTCATTATGATTTGAAGCAGTTGTCGTTTGTATTAGTTGTAACATAGCATACATTTTCTCCTGGAAGATATTTGTCTTGTCTTGAAGTATTACTCCTGCAGATCTCTGTTGTTCCAGACTGGGGATTTTAGAAAAGAATATTGCATGTGGTTTCTTACCACTTTTAGTTGTATATGAACCTCCATTTTCATCAAACCAACCAGTCTTGAATTCCAAACACTATAGTCTTATATGTTTCTTATCTTTATAAACAGTCCAAAATGTTCAACCACTTAAAAACAATCCAGTAATTTCCCCTCTAGAAGAATAGCCAAAAAGTCAAAGATTTTCTTTCTCCGCAAATGATTCTTAAATTTAAATATAACAGCCCAGTAAGTGTTTATAATCCAACAAGGTCAGCAGTTTTCATAACAATTGTATTTCTCATTCTGCAATAGATAGCCCAGTGTATTTTCTTTCCTCTATTCCCAGCTGTTCTCTGTTTAGCTAAGAGTCACTGAGGATCAAAGGGATAAATTGTGCTCTGTTTCTGGGTGTCTTGCCAATTTCTGAGGCAGGGTAGCTGTAGTTATATACTCTGTTCCACCACTAGATGTCAATAGCTGTTAATATTTTCGTTTTAAAAGTTGGAAAATAATTATAATTTCAGCAATATTCTTTTAAATGGAAAATCTTAACAATTTCCATAGTTTTCAGTTTTATTCAAATTATAGCTTTACATTAGTCCATTTCAATGTATTTCTGTCCCCCATAAAAATTAAATCGCCACTTCCGTCTATGGAAGGGCAGGGTTATAATCCTCTTTCTTCTCACTTTCGGAGGATATTTTTCTTCTTGGGGATCTTTTCCAGGAAATCAGTTTCAAAATAGAGAAGAGAAGATCAATATTCTCACCCAGCTCCAACACACTGTTCACAGTTGTTCTTAGTTGGTGATTTTGGACTTCAGGTGCCAGTAGCTTGGGCTAGTCACTGGAGTGCAGCTAGCCTTTCTCCTGTCAGGTTGGAGGCCTTCCCCTGGATCAAACAGATCAACCGCCATCTTTCTGTAATCGACGGGGGGGGCTCCTTCTTTGTCACCTCTCTGGGGTGACTTTAGACCCATTTAGGGTCCCCAGGCAGAGTGAAACCAGCTGTGGGGTGCAGAGCTCTGCAATCCCTTGGCTGTGTTACTATGACGCAAAACTGGAAGCCTCCCTGATTATTTCTCATTTAAGTACTCATCAATTTATCTTCCCAATCCAGACAAAATTAGTCAGATGCTAATTTGTTGCTCAGGCTCAGAAGTATTTTTAAGATAATAAAAATGGTCCAGAGATCTGTTTGGAAGAAGAAGGAGGAATGAAAATATTCAATCTGAGGGGCTACAGAACCTTGGTGGGAAACCAACTCACTAATTTACCTTTTAGGAAATGGTGCTTTGTAACTGGGGACAACACACTGCAATCCTTTTGTGAGTGTTCATAACATGTGGGCACTACCCCAAACAATTGGAGATTATTTCTAGGCATTAAACATATGGCTCTGCTGATAGCCTCTATGATCCATACAGCTTTGGGGTATGGTATTGAAAAAAAAACAAATATTGAGATTCTGGCTTAGAAGTAGACTTAGGGACGATCCACACAACCAGGTTTCTTGCCCCGGGGCCAGTACAGCCCAATGGCTACTTTTTGAGGGCAGGAATGCAAACATTAGCCACTGCCCAGCCTACCAGAAAGGCAGCTTCCCCCAACTTTTAATTGCTATGTGTCAAATGTACTTTCTTCAAAGGAATGCTGACTCTGGTAGTGTGCTTAATTTCATTTCATTGGATATAAACTTCTCTTTTATTTCAGTTTGGCTACTGTGCACTGTAATATAAATCCCACCTCCTTATCAGACACTGGCACCTTATCGCTATGGAGATTGTGTGTGTGTCTGTATGTTTATTTATACACAACATGTGCACACACACACATGCATGAATTCTGAAAAGCTGGAATTCATGTTGATGAAACAATGAAAAATTGGACCTACGTGAAATTGGCACGAGTTTTCCCATTTTCCCTTTCTACCCTAAGTGGCAGGGGGGGGGGTAATTGTAAAACAGCAGTGTGTGTTTTGCTTTTGCTTTTTACACAGTCCAGACAGAACATCAGATCTCCATTCATGACCAACAAGGAGAAAGGTGTTGAAAACAGGAATGGGATTTCTTCAACAGGATTCATTTCCATCTGGGTTACCCACGGGAGTCGAGCAGTTAAAGGTGGCAATAGCAAAAGTCATTAGTCACACTTATAGCAAGTATATTGAAAGCGTTGGGATTTACCTTAAATTAAATCGGCTTTTGCTATTCTGACAGGATGCAAATAAACAACTTCTAAGTAGTATTGAGAAAGGCTGAGCGACAAAGAATTGAGGCCTTTGAACTATGGTGCTGGAGAAGACTTCTGCGAGTCCCTTGGACTGCAAGATGTTCAAACCGGTCAGTCCTAGAAGAGATCAACCCTGACTGCTCTTTAGAAGGCCAGATCCTGAAGTTGAAACTCAAATACTTTGGCCACCTAATGAGAAGGAAGGACTCACTGGAGAAGGGCCTAATGCTGGGAAAGATTGAGGGCAATAGAAGAAGAGGATGACAGAGAATGAGGTGGCTGGATGGAGTCACTGAAGCAGTAGGCGTGAGCTTAAATGGATTCCAGAAGATGGTAGAGGACAGGAAGACCTGGAGGAACGTTGTCCATGGGGTCGCGATGGGTCGGACATGACTTCACAATTAACAACAACAACAACAACAAGTAGTATTGAAAAAAATATGGAATATTTTTTAGCCAAAGGATAAGTTTTGTTACATGGATTCCTGGTAACACTGATAGCCATTTGCTATATCTCAAAAAAAAAGAGCTAGAAAAGAAAACAAATACAGTAAAAATGTTTCAGATTCAAAGATTGTGAAATAAATTAGCTTCTGCAGCTGATTTAATTTATATCCTGTCCTTTCAATAGTCAAAGCAGCAATCACAGTAATTTGATTAGTTTTGTAAGACAAGACTGTGTGTATATGTATGGGAGGGTGTCAGTCATCAAAATATGCTCTCTGTATAGTGCTATTACTTCAGGAGCTGTATTGATTAATGATGGTTTGTTTCTCACTTTCAAGGTCTTGCTTGATTCAGGTTCTGCGTATTTGTATGACTGCCTTCTCTCAATAACATCTGCCTGTCCAACAAGGTCAAATAAGACAGTTTCTCTGCACACCACTCACTAAGAAAGTGCTCTCTCTAGGATCCATGGAAGCATGCCCTTCCTATTCTCCCAGACATTTGAATGGGCCTCTCTCTGTTGGCATTTAGAAAATCTACAGACTTGGCTGTTCAAACAAGACCAGGGATGTTGAATGAGATGCTTGTACTTCTATCAATGGCCTGGGGTTTTTTTTTTAGAGGGGGGTTATGTTGTGGTTATGTTTTATGTTGCGGTTTTATGGTTTTGATTTCTTGGTTGTATTTTGTTTTCATCTCAGCTACCGAAGGGAGGAATTGAACACTGGACAGAGCAGTTGTGATTGGAGCAGCCGATATACTGTACATTGATGACCGAATTATTCCTGCTTCACAACAGAGAATACCTTTTCCAGGCAGCTAATTT
>NW_015393599.1:25520-27300 GCF_001527695.2 Protobothrops mucrosquamatus | reverse complement strand
TGGATGGATGGATGGATAGATAGATAGATTAGATAGATAGATAGATAGATAGATAGATAGATGATAGATAGATGATAGATAGATAGATAGATAGATAGATAGATAGATAGATAGATAGATAGATAGATAGATAGATAGATAGATAGATAGATAGATAGATAGGCAGTCAGGCAGGCAGGCAGGCAGGCAGGCAGGCAGGAAAGAGAGACAGACAAACAGGAAAGACAGACAGACAGACAGGCAGGAAAAAGAGAGAGACAGACAGACCAAGCTGGATCAGAGGATACCCTGGAAGGGCAGAGAGCATTTCCAAAACCACATCAAAGCTTTGAGGTCTCTTTAGGGCCACCTTAATCACCCCTTGGAGACCCCTGCTGGTGTCCCAACGCTGGCCTTGCTGGGGTTTGTGTGTGGCTGTGTGTCTTTTACACAAACCACCAGTTTCCTAGCTCTGGGAAAGAGGCTGGGTGTGTAGGAGAGAGGCTGTTTCCCATGGGGGCCCCCACATTGGCCGTGCTCTCCCCCCCCCACCACCAACCCAGAGGTCCTCCACCATTTCCCCTTCTTTTCCGGGCCTCTTTCGAGAAGCACCGAGGGTTCCTCTTTGAGGACTGGCCCTCGAAATGACCCCGAATCGGTTCTTGCTCCAGGGTAATTTGGAACCGAGATCTGGAAAACGCTTTGAAGTTCTGCTTTACTTTTCTTTTTTCTTCTTTCAAAAAAAAAAATGGTCAAAGTATTGCAAAATAAAATTTAAAAAATTCAGAGAAGTTCCAGCTGGGTCTTTTTGTTGAGCAAGTGACTTTGCTTCAGGCTCCAGATGTCCAAAGGGGAACATTTCCCATCCTTCTTCCACCACACCTGTTTAAGCCGAAACAAGACAGGTAAGAGAGTGGCCACTCTGGGTGGCAATAGCCTTCCTTCCTTCCTTCCTTCCTTCCTTCCTTTTCTTTCCTTCCTTTTCTTTCTTTCCTTCCTTTCTTTCTCTTTCCTTCCTTCCTTTCTTTCTCTTTCCTTCCTTCTTTCCTTCCTTTTCTTTCCTTCCTTTCTTTCTTTCTTTCTTTCTTTCTTTCTTATTCCTTCCTTCCTTCCTCTTTCCTTCCTTCCTTATTCCTTCCTTCCTTTCTTTCCTTTCTCTTTCCTTCCTTCCTTTCTTTCCTTCCTTCCTTATTCCTTCCTTCTTTTTCTTTCTTTCTCTTCCTTATTCCTTCCTTCCTTTCTCTTTCCTTCCTTATTTCTTCCTTCCTTTCTTCTTTTCCTTTCTCTTTCCTTCCTTCCTTCCTTTCTTTCTTTCTCTTTCCTTTCTTCCTTCCTTCTTCCTTCCTTCCTTCCTTTCTTTCCTTCTTCCTTCCTTCCTTTCTTTCTCTTTCCTTCCTTCCTTCCTTATTCCTTCCTTCCTTCCTTCCTGTCTTTCTTTCTTTCCTTCCTTTCTCTTTCCTTCCTTCATCTTTCTCTCATTTCTCTCCCTCTTTCCATTTTTCTCTTCCTCTTTTTCTTTCCGTCTTTCTCTCATTTCTCTCTTGCTTGCTTTCTCTTCTTTTGTCTCTCTTTTTGTCTTACTCTTTACCTATCTCTTTCCTACTCTCTCTCTCTCTCTCTCTCTCTCTCTCTCTCTCTCTCTCTCTCTCTCCTTTCTCTGTCATTCTCTCCCTCTTCTCTCTTGCTTTCTCTCTCTCTCTTTATTTTTCCCTCTCTGTGTTAAACAAGTCATGCTGTTGTTTGGGGGGTTTTTTTCTTTTTCTTTTTTGAAAAAAGCCCAGGCTGTCTAGAGTGAATTCAA
>NW_015393599.1:11639-17961 GCF_001527695.2 Protobothrops mucrosquamatus | reverse complement strand
TGAAATGAGGGGTCCTTGGAGCTTTCTGAGCTTGGTGGTTTTCTTGTAGACGTTTCACGGCCCAAACTTAAGCGACATCCTCACTGGCATTAATGAGGATGCCTAATTTGTGTAATGAAACATCTGCAAAAAAACGAAACAAAACAACCAAACTAAGACCCCACAGAATGGTATCGGAGCAGCCCTGAAACCCATAATTCTCATAATTCTCTCTTCCCATATCTAATTTTCTTCCTGAAGGTTTCCATTGTCCCATTTTGGGGAGATGTGTCATTTGATCTGTTTCCCTCTTTGTCTCCAAAGTCTTTTCGTGGGGTGGGGTGGGGTTGAAGGCTCTTCAGGACCCCGTGTTGTTTTGGCAACTTGCTTCTTCAGCTTTGAAGACGAGGAGAAGCGAGATCCAGAAGCTTCTTTCCTGGTGGAACATCTGGAGACGAGGACTTTGGGAGTTGAGGGACGTCAAGTCCAATGGGTCCCTGAAGGCAGATCCAAAACGGTTCCTTTATATTCTTCCTTCTGTAAGTTAAGCAATGAATTTTAGCTGTTAAGTATAAAACACCCCTCTTGTTATATTTTAAAGAGTTTTTTCCGTGTTCTAACGGTCGAGATATGATTTCTTCTGTAAAGCTGCCCAATTTTTTTGGGCAAAAAAAAATGGCCGTGAAATGAATAGGCAAAAATTGAACCTGGCTTTTAATGTTACGGCTTTTAATGTGGTAAGCCGTTTGGACTCACCTGTGTGAGAGGTGGGCGGCCGAGTAAATTTGTTTAATAAGTAAATAATTAGGTGCATGAATAGTTCTCGGAGAATGAAGGCACTCCGAGCACTTTTAGGGCAGGGGTCTTCAAACGTGGCCCTTTGATGACTTGTGGACTTCAACTCCCAGAATTCCTCAGCCAGGCACGCGTGCCTGGCTGAGGAATTCTGGGAGTTGAAGTCCACAAGTCATCAAAGGGCCACGTTTGAAGACCCCTGTTTTAGGGGAACATCAAGATGCATGCGCTGAAGTTTCCATTGGTTGGGAGCTGTTTCAACTCATTGTCTGCTGCACCGGGTGGCCTCTATTAGGCCAATTTAGGACTTGTGGACTTCAACTCCCAGAATTCCCCAGCTGCGCAATGTATGCCCAAATTGGACAGTTTCTGAACAACATTGTTCATGGCTTTAGAAAGAGTACAGAGAAGAGCAACAAAGATGATTAGGGGACTGGAGGCTAAAACATATAAGGAACGGTTGCTGGAATTGGGTATGTCTAGTTTAACGAAGAGAAGGACCAGGGGGGACATGATAGCAGCCTTCCAGTATCTCAGGGGCTGCCCCAAAGAAGAGGGAGTCAAGCTATTCTCCAAAGCGCTTGAAGGCAGGACAAGAAGCAATGGATGGAAACTCATCAAGGAGAGAAGCAACCTGGAACTAAGGAGAAACTTCCTGACCCTGAGAACAATTAACCAGTGGAACCAGTCAAGCTGTGAATGCTCCGACACTGGAAGTTTTTAAGGAGAGACTGGACAGCCATTTGTCTGAAATGGTAATAGAGTTTCCTGCCTAAGCAGGGGGTTGGACTAGACGACCTCCAAGGTCCCTTCCAACTTTATGATTGTTATTATTACTGCCTGGGCAGTTGAAGTCCACAAGTCTTAAAGTTGCCAGGTTTGGAGACCCCTGGCCTCTAAAATGAGGGGGAAGTTCCTAGAGACGGAAAGGTCCACGACGTCTTCAGCCGTGGGGGGTTCGATATCCCCAACGCGATTCCAAAATTCCGAGAGCCTGATACGATTGTGCCAACTGGTCCTTCAGCCTCTCCTAAGGCGTAAGGTACAGTTGAAACCTAAAATCCCCTTCTCTTTAACCTTTCGACAGGTGAATCAGTTCAACAGGACTGGACGTCCGGCTTTATTAAGAAGCTAACTCCGTTGATTTCCGAGAGACTCATTCCCTAATACGCGTCTCTCGGCGGGAATCTTAGATTTGCGTCCGCGGCTTGATCGTTGCCTCCAGCATTCTTCAGCCGTGTCGATTCGATATGTCCTAGATTATTTGTTGAGGCTACACGTAGGTGTAAAACACGAGGAAGGTAAGAGGAACCAGCTAGCCGGTCTGGCTTTTGCAAGCCTGTTGGAAACGGGGATCCGTGAAGGAGACGGTGGGCTGGGCCGAAGGGGGACCTCATTCTGAACATAACAGAGTTGTGAGCAGACACCATTCTTGGGATGTTTGGCATTGCCACAACGCTGCGGGTGTCGGGTTTCCGTGCCCCTCTCGCACTGCCTGGGAAGGTGGCAGATGGTCTAATAGCTTAAGTGTCACCCTCCGGCCCAAGACACCGGCTGCAGCTTTTTTGTCAATCAAAAAACCGTTGGGTTATGCCTGAGCTGGTTAACCTCTTTTGACTTTAATCTCACAAAGTTGTGGTAGCTATTTTGGTGCAGCTGCACCAGCCGGGAGAGAGAGAATTGTCTGTCATCCGTAGGGTCAAGGCTAGATAAGAAGACGGTCAATGCTGGACTCCATCCCTGGAGGTTCTCAAGAAGAGACTGTCTGAAATGGTGTAGGACCTCCTGCTTGAGCGGGGGGCTGGACTAGAAGACCTTCAAGGCCCCTTCCAACTAATTATTCTGCCTTCTATCCGTTGGACCACTGAGAAATTGTGGACAATAAGACCCGCCATTTCACGAATGGCTCCCAAACTGCTCTGCTCTTGACGCCCTCTGTATGTGTGTCTCTTTGGGTTGATCCTGTGTGTGATCTGTGTGTGTTTTGTAAATGATCAGCATTTGCTTCCTTCTATTTTATTTATTTTGCATATTGATCTGGCCGGCCGTTGACCGTTACAGGCGTTTCTTGACTTACCGCCACAACGGAGCCCAACATTTCTGTTGCTAAGGGAGACCGTTGTTAAGTGGATTTTGCCCCTTTCTTTGACGACCTTTCTCGCCACCCTTGTTAATTGACCCCCACCGTAGTTGTCAAGGTAACGACAACGTTGTTAAGTGACTTCCCGGTTGACTTTGCATAAGGGGATCATGGGACGCCGCAACCGTCGTAAGTGTGAGTCAATGGCTAGGTGTCCGGATTTTGATCCTGTGACCGACGGTTGTAGGTGTGAAAAAGGTCACAGGTCACTTTTTTCAGTGCTTCAGACGGTCACTGAAATGAATCGTTGTAAATAGAGAACTATCTGTATGTGCCTGAACGGGTTTTCCATTGATGAGGCATTAAATACATCTTGTGAGTGGTTTAATTGGGTTCCCTACACATTTTTGATGGTTCTGCTGGTTGATCCCAAGATGCCTTCCAGCTCCTCTGGTTTCCAAGTGTAGATCCCTTTCCGGTGGATCTTTCCGTCTGCGTTGACCGAGGGGAGGAAGGCAGAGAGGACAGCCAATGTTGGACGGGTTGGCTCAAACGCTCATCATCCTCAAAGGTTGCACAGAGATTCTGAGTTCTAGTCCAACCTCTCTGGCTGCCAGTGTGTTGGCAAGGTGAGCCCACCGTTTGGGGAGAGAGGGAAGGAAATCAAGTGCAGTGGGAATGCCGCCTTTGTAAGGGGGAAAGAGAAGGCCACGACATGCGTAACAATTTATGGGGTCCTTGGTGCTCCCTGAGCTGGGTGGTTTTCTTGCTGACATTTCATGACCCAACTAGGGAATATCATCAAAGTTAGAAGGGAGTTTGGAGGAAGGAGGAGGAAGAGGAAGAGGAAGAGGAGGAGGATTGTGGCGTCCTCGGTGCTCTCTGAGCTTGGTGGTTTTACTGCTGACGTTTCATGACCCAACTAGGGAACATCCTCAGTGTATCAGGGCTTACCTAGTTGGGTCATGGAATGCCTGCAAGAAAACCACCCAGCTCAGAGAGCACCAAGGACCCCTCACCACTGCCACCATCTCCTCCTCCTCCTCTCCACAAACCCCACTCCCTTCTAGAACTGATGATATTACCTAGCTGGGTCATGAAATGTCTGCAAGAAAACAAGCAAGCTCAGAGAGCACCAGGGACTCCATAAGCTTCCTCCTCCTCCTCCTCCTCCTCCTCCTCCTCCTCCTCCTCCTCTCCACAAACCCCACTCCCTTCTAGCACTGATGATATTACCTAGCTGGGTCCTGAAACGTCTGGAAGAAAACCAAGCTGAGAGTTCTTTATGCAGCTATGCTGGTTTCTTTTGAGAGCTGTTGTTTTTCTTCTTTGTTGGTATTGTGCTAGACTGGGCTTTTATTATCTCATTTTTCAACGTCTGTAAGCAAGCAACCAAGCTCAGAGAGCACCAAGGACCCCACAGTCCTTTTCTTCTCCTCCTCCTCCTCCTCCTCCTCCTCCTCCTCCTCCTCCCCAGACCCTATTTCCTTCTAGCACTGATGAGGTTACCTAGCTGGGTCATGAAACATCTGCAAGAAAACCACCCAGCTCGGGGAGCACCAGGGACCCCACAGTTCAACCCCGAGTGGCCAAGCTCCCCTTCTATTGCAATAAGCATTTGTCTTTGTCGCTCACCATAGCTGTTTTACCGTCACAACATTGCTTTAAACGAGGCCCATGCAAATTCTTGGACTAGCTTTTGAGAGGGTAGCTTTGAAGCGTCCAGCCTCTGGTGTGAACCTTGTATGGAGAGTCTGCTGGAGCAAGATCCAGATGTTGGGAGGTGGGCCTTCCAGCCTTGGAGCTCAGTTTGCTCGTTGGGTGAATGTGGCCACGAGAACCGGGTGTGTGTGTGTGTGTGTGTAGCTTTGTCTCCTCAGCTCTGGAGCCCAACATGCCAGCACGTTGGAGGTCCCGTGTCTCCTCCCATCCGGAACAGCTGGGCCTCTTTCGGCCTTGAGTTTTGCCTCTCTCCAAAAAAACAGGTGCTTGATAAGGAGGGAGGCAACCTGAGATTTGATTTTGAATTTTTGGATGGATGTTGTGGGAGGAAAACCACGTTGGCCTACGGTACCCCAAGATCAGGAGTCTGGTAGCCCCTTTCCCAAATAGGAAATGTGATTCATAGCGTCTTTGAATCCCATTTCTTACTCCGAAAAACAGCTGCTTAAACTCTCTTCTCTTTGAAAAGGAATTCCACCAAGGTTTGTAATTCAAACTTCTATAGAATTCCACTTTGGCTCCCACCCTTTCTTTCAAGTTAAAATAGTTCTGTGGCGTTTTAGCTATTTTATTATTATTTTTAAAGGCTGTTCTAGATTAATAATAATAATAATAATAATAATAATAATAATAATAATAATAATAATAATAATAATAATAATAATAATAATAATAATAATAATAATAATAAATAAAGTTGGAAGGGACCTTGGAGGTCATCGAGTCCAACCCCCTGCTCAGGCAGGAAACCCTATACCATTTCAGACAAATGGCGGTCCAGTCTCTTCTTAAAAACTTCCAGTGTTGGAGCATTCACCGCTTCTGGAGGCAGGTGGTTCCACTGGTTAATTGTTCTCACTGTCAGGAAGTTTCTCCTTAGTTCTAGGTTGCTTCTCTCCTTGGTTGGTTTCCATCCGCTGCTTCTCGTCCTGCCTTCAGGTGCTTTGGAGAATAGCTTGACTCCCTCTTTTTTGGGGCAGCCCCTGAGATATTGGAAGGCTGCTATCATGTCCCCCCTCGTCCTTCTCTTCCTTAAACTAGACATACCCAGTTCCAGCAATCGGTAAACTCTTTTGCTCTGCCTAAAACCAGTCATGTGTTTATCCAGCCAGCAGTTATTTTCATACATCAAATAATGCTGCATGTTATCAATTAAATACAGTGAAAATGTATTACGTAATAAGAGTTTGCTGTCAAATTGGGTCCAGCGCTGAAACCCAATGTGAAGGTACTGAAATTAAATGCAGATTTTAATATTAGTGAGTGTTTGTTTTTTGTAATCCAAATGCACAAAAAAAACAACGCGAGAAGCTAATTGGAGCAAATATATTTTAATACTTGAAAATGCTTATTTTTGTTTTCACCTACTAGTTACCATTTAATAGACATATTTTTCCATATCTTCCATGTTTGGTGCCTTCACAAAAACCGACGTCGTTTTTTAAATCTCGGTATCCCTGTATTTAAAATTCATGCACAATAAATGAATTTTGCATGAATTCATTTACAAACCTATTATAATTATGGTTTTATAGTAATTATTTCTGAGATCCTTTTTGTTCTGCTTTCAAAACGCACGCATTCGTTTATTTATTCAATTTAAATTTATATGCCGCCCATCTCTCAATTAAGCGACTCTAGCTGGCTTATAGTATCAAAAGTAACCATTCTAGACAATTAAAAAGTTAAATGTAGTAAAGCGTTACGCATTATAATGTTAACAAACTAGATAATAGGAACAATGTG
>NW_015393599.1:7180-8595 GCF_001527695.2 Protobothrops mucrosquamatus | reverse complement strand
CGTTATGGGTGCTCCATCACTGGAGGTTTTTAAGAAGAGATTGGATAACCATTTGTCTGAAATGGTCTAGGGTCTCCTGCTTGAGCAGGGGGTTGGACTAGAAGACCTCCAAGGTCCCTTCCAGCTCTATTCTGTTCTGTTCTGTTCTATTCCATTCCATTCCATATTCTATTCTATTCCATTCCATTCCATTCCATTCTATTCTATTCTATTCTATTCTATTCTATTCTATTCTGTTATTCTATTCTATTGTATTCTATTCTATCCTATTCTGAATTCTATCCTATTCTATATCCTATTCTATCCTATTCTATTCTATTCTATTCTATTCTATATTCCATTCCATTCCATTCCAGGCAGGACAAGAAGCAATGGATGGAAACTAATCAAGGAAAGAAGCAACCGTCATAAGTACGAGTCAGTTGCCAAGCCTCTGAATTTTGATCACGTGACCAGGGGGAGGCTGCAACGGGCGTGAAGTATGAAAAACGGTCATAAGTCATTTTTTTCAATGCTGTAGTAACTTTGACCGGTCACTTGAACTAACTGTTGTAAAGCCGAGGACTTACCTGTATCTTCTTTCCTAGGATTATTTATTATTATTTTTTTATGTGATGGAGTAAATAAAAATGAAATTAGATGTGATCCCTGGGGCTATTTTAGATGACAACCTGCGTCTAACCTCCCTTGTATATGTTTACTTAGTAGTAGCCCTACGGAGAAACAACCTGGAATTAAGGAGAAACTTCCTAACAATGAGGACAATTAACCGGTGGAACAGCTTGCCACCAAAAGTTGTGGATGCTCCAACACTGGAGGTTTTAAAGAAGAGATTGGACAACTACTTGTCTGGAACGGTATAGGGTCTCTTGCTTGAGCAGGGGGCTGGACTAGAAGACCTCCAAGGTCCCTTCCAGCTCTATTCTGAATTTAAATTTGAATTTAAATACTTAGAAATTTGATATCCTGAAGCATAAATTAAATGGCTGAGGTCCACCAACTGTAGGAAACAGCACTGGCCCCCGCAGATCCCCACTAGAGATTCTGAAGGGAAACGATTCAGCTTTTTAATAATTTTTGTAATTTTTGTGACGGTTTGGAAGCAATCAGCAAACTTAAAGAGAGTGACTCATTTATTTCTCCAAAATATAAAGAATTTCATACCATTAGAATACCCTTTTTACAGTAGCTTATATTACTATTGTTATGACTGCAGTAATAATAATAATAATAATAAATTTAATTTATATGCCGCCCTTCTCCCAACGGGACTCAGGGCGGCGCACAACATATTTAAAACAAAACATAAATACATTCCCCCCCGATAAAACCGAATTAAATCAAATTTTAAAGTTGTGTCTCTGTCGAATTGTTAAAAGATAAACCCCAAATAAAATCCTCCCTAGGTCAGGTCC
>NW_015393599.1:0-4076 GCF_001527695.2 Protobothrops mucrosquamatus | reverse complement strand
AAAGGCCTCCAGGCCATTGAAGATAAGCCGGCCAAAGAGGGCCCCGGACAGGCCGCCCAAACAGGCCGCGCGGCCATCCCCCAGAGCTGACACCACTAGGGGGCCGTCGAGGCTGTCCAAAAAGCCCTCCGAGGTCCCCGATCGCCGGGGAGGCTGCAAGCCGTCGTCGGAGAGGCCGCCTGAAGGGGCCGTCAGAGCCCCCCACAAAGTCCCTGGCCAGGCCATCGCAGCCGACGAGGAGGCCGCCGAACCCACGCGGGCCTCCAAGATCACCCGAGAGGCCCTCCGGTCGCCAGAGACACCCCCACGCCAGGGGAGGCACCCCCGTGGAGGGAAATCTCCGGACCTCCAGGTGGTCCAGGCCGAGTGGTCTGAGCCGAGCGGGCTGGAGAAGGCCGGAGACGCCGCCCGCCAACCATCAACGGGGCCGCCGCGGACGGGAAGGCCGGGTAAGCTGGAAAAGGCCGAAAAACGGCCAAAAACGATGACCGAATCGGCTCCGCGCCCCCCCGCGCCCCCAAACGTCCCGTATCCAGTCCGGGGCTCACCAGGAGAGGCACCCACATGGGAGTGGAACTCCGGGCCTTCGGGGAGCTTTCCAAGCTCCCCCTCTCGCCGTTTTCGGGCTCCGCATCTCGGAGCTATTTCCAGAAGACCGCCATCTCTCACGCATGCGCAGAAGGAATAGAATAAAATAATTAGAATATTAGTTTACTAGGCTGTTTTAATTAATGCAAATCCGGCATTTTAAAAATGAAATGCTTTTGGCTTAGATCAGGGTTATTGTTATAATGCAATTTTAATTTTGGTTTTATCTGTGGTGGAGCCAGTTCCCATTTATATAGAGATCGGTAATTTGTTAAGCTTTCATTTATCTCTCCGTGTTGAGCCATTGGAGAAATTACATCCCTAATATAATATAAACAGACAAGAAAATAGATAGTTTTATCGATAAAAATACTTCTGATTTGTTATTCTACGGGAGTGTAAAATCTGAACCGTATAGATTTCTGCGAAGTTCATTCCAGATCTTCAAGAAAAACACTTAGGAAGCGTTGCCTTTTCTGCTTTTCTTGTTCCCCTGCTGATCCTGAAAACTGAAGCCACAGAGCAGAACTTATTTGGTGAAAGCCGATTCGGCAATAAGGCGACTGTTTGGGAACGGGCTCTGGGGCACCCTCACAAAATGGCTGGTCTCGTCCTACCGGTAATATTGTGGGTATAGTCAGTCCCAAACGCCACCGACCAGAAGGAAAACTGAGTAAAGTTTCCTACCCCCCCCCTTGGAAAAGGTGGACATATTTGCAAAGCAAAGTGTTGGCGTGCAGTTCCCACATTGTAAATGTTTTGCTAGGCAAACATACTTTTGAACAGAGATCATGATTCAAACGTGGCATCTTGCTTTGCGACTGTCAGCTTCCCAAATTTGCGCAAACGCAGCTTGGAAATCTTCAGCCAGCCTGGTGAAGCACAAAACGGTTTGAGCTTTTAGCAACACTTAACAGAATCCAGGCCGATTCTTCCAGACGCCTGTGGTTTTTTTCTCTTTGTGGTGTTTTATGTTTGGAAATACGGCATTTTAAATCGCCGGGTTGCGTGTTTTTGGAGAGCGTCGCTTAACATCCAATGCTCAGAACGGCACAGAAGCATCTGCCATAAACACTTTCCTTGGAAACGGGCTAAATTTATCAATCTTCACTGTGAATTTCTCAGCTTACGATCGCAATTGAAGCCCAAAACATCCGCCGTTCAGTGAGATATTGGTTAGGTGAATTTTGTCCCGTTTTACGACTTTTCTTGCCACAGCTGTTAAGTGAACCACCGCAGTTGATAAGTTAGTTAACCTTGTTAAATTAGTAACACAGTCGTTAAATGAATCCATTGAGCTTGCTTATCAGAAGGACGCAAAAGTGATCGCAGGACCCCGGGACGCTGGGACCGTCATAAGTACGAGTCAGTTGCCAAGCCTCTGAATTTTGATCACGTGACCAGAGGGAGGCTGCAACGGGCGTGAAGTATGAAAAACGGTCATAAGTCATTTTTTTCAATGCCGTAGTAACTTTGACCGGTCACTTGAATGAACTGTTGTAAAGCCGAGGACTTACCTGTATCTAGTTTCCTAGGATTATTTATAATATTTTTTTTATGTGATGGAGTAAATAAAAATGAAATTAGATGTGATCCCTGGGGCTATTTTAGATGACAACCTGCGTCTAACCTCCCTTGTATATGTTTACTTAGTAGTAGCCCTACGGAGAAACAACCTGGAATTAAGGAGAAACTTCCTAACAGTGAAGACAATTAACCAGTGGAACAGCTTGCCACCAGAAGTTGTGGGTGTTCCATCACTGGAGCTTTTAAAGAAGAGACTGGACAGTCATTTGTCTGAGATGGTGTAGGTTCTCCTGCTTGAGCGGGGGGCTGGACTAGAAGACCTCCAAGGTCCCTTCCAGATCTCTATTCTATTCTATTCTATATCCTATCCTATCCTATTATTAATCTATTCTGTTCTGTTCTGTATCCTATCCTATCCTATTATTCTATTCTGTTCTGTTCTATTCTGTATTTTATTATTCTATTCTGTATTTTATTATTCTGTATTTTATTCTATTCTGTATTTTATTCTATTCTGTATTTTATTATTCTATTCTATATTTTATTATTCTATTCTATTCTGTATTTTATTCTATTCTATTCTGTATTTTATTCTATTCTATTCTATTCTATTCTAATTTTCTATTCTATTCTATATTTTCTATCCTATCCTATCCTATCCTATCCTCTATTTCTATTTCTATTATTTTTATTCTTGCTTTCTCACACGGTAATGACTGAGGATTTCAGCCTTAACACACAGGCAGATCGTACCATAAACTTCACGCTTGCCTTGGGGTCTTCCTCGTAAAACCAAAATTAAAATCTTTTCAACGTACCAACCTTGGAATTTTCATCTTTAATTTTATTGATTTTGCTTCTAGGAACATTAGCACAGGCTTTTGATACTGAGCAGCACGGGAGTAAATCTCATTGAATTTGGTGCATTGTCCCCTGAATTAAACAGCCCAGCAGAATCGGCTTAAACTACAAGAATCGGCAGCCTTATTTCTTTAATCCTGGAAATAATTGACACCCACTGACTAACGGAACGATCGTCTGTTTGATTCATAACTTGCAGACAGTTCAGTGTTATGCAATGATCCCCGAATCTTGTGCTTTAATTTTAATCGAGTTAATTTACTGTGTTGCTTCCAGATATTCCGCTTGGGGTACCAGCGTTTTCAAACGTCCCGATGGATGCAAAATAAAGAATTCCAAAATAAAAATATCTGCTGTGAATATTTGCAGCAAGGATCCATCCTTTTGTTATTCCCATTGCAGACTCTCCTGATCAAACGGAAGGACTTGAAACAGACCGGACACGATCCTGCCCCAGATGGAATGCACCTTTGCATAGAGCAGTGGTTCTCAACCTGTGGGTCGGGACCCCATTTGGGGTCAATCGACCATTTCACGGGGGTCGCCAAGCAAAGCTGTCCGCCATTTTTTCCCCCTTTTCCGGCGGGTGCCTTACCTCCCTTGGGCTGGGCCAGCTGGTGGTCGGCCTGCTCCGTCTCTGCCGCTTGCCAGCTACGCCTCGGCCGGCACAGGGGGCGGAACCACGCATGCGCGGCGCTCCCGGGCAGGGAAAGTCCTCGACTTACAACCGGTTGGGTAGTCCTCGACTTACGACCGGTTTAGTCCTCAACTTACGACCGGTTTAGTCCTCGACTTACGACCGGTTGGGGTCGCGGCATTAAAAAGGTTGAGAACCACTGGCATAGAGGAAGTGCTCAATTCTCTCCATGAAAATAATAATAATAATAATAATAATAATAATAACAACAACAACAACAACAACAACAACAAACTGGCTTAATTTTCTTATCTGACTCTCAACTTCTTCCGTGAAATAAATACAAATGTGCAAGCAGGCAACATTTTAATTTTTTGTAACGTCTCTGGGGGCTTCCAACGTGCCGCAGTTTGACTGCTGAATTGCAGAAATGAATAAAAGGCAGTCCTTGAGTTATGACCAC
>NW_015393598.1:8229-13958 GCF_001527695.2 Protobothrops mucrosquamatus | reverse complement strand
TGTCTTGTCCTGTCCTTTCCTGTCTCGTCTCGTCTCGTCTTGCCTTGCCCTTGTCTTGTATTGTCTTGTCCTTTCCTGTCTTGTCTTGTCCTGTCTTGTCTTGTCTTGCCTTGTCTTGTCTCGTCTTGTCCTGTCTTGTCTTGTCTTGTCTTATCCTGTCCTGTCCTGTCCTGTCCTGTCTTATCTTGTCTTGTCCTGTCCTGACCTGACCTGTCCTTCCCTGTTCTGTTTTGTCCTGTCCTGACCGGACCTGCCTTGTCTTGTCTTGTCTTGTCTTGTCTCATCTTATTGTCTTGTCTCATCTTATCTTGTCCTGTCTTTTCCTGTCCTGTGTTGTCTTGTCTTGTCATCTTATTTTAATCTTCTAGTCCAACCCCTCAGTCAAACAGGAAACCCTACACAATTTCAGACAAATGATTATCTAATCTCTTCTTCAAAACTTCCAGTGTTGGAGCAGCCACAACTTCTGGAGGCAAGTTGTTCCACGGGTTAATTGTACTCACTGTCAGGAAATTTCTCCTTAGTTCTAGCTCGCTTCTCTCCTTGATGAGTTTCCATCCATTGCTTCCTGTCTTGCTTTCAGGTGCTTTGGGGAATAGCTTGACTCCCTCTTCTTTGGAGCAACCCCTGAGATACTGGAACACTGCTATCAGGTCCCCCCTCATCCTTCTCTTCATTAAATTAGACGTACCCAATTCCAGCAACCGTTCTTCATATGTTGTGAATGCTCCAACATGGAAGCTTTTAAGAAGAGACTGGACAACCATTTGTCAGAAATGGTATAGGGTTTCCTGCCTATAGGGTTGGACTAGAGGAATGTTGAGGTCCCTTCCAACTCTGTTATTCTATTCTATTCTATTCTATTCTATTCTATTCTATTCTATTCTATTCTATTCTATTCTATATTCCAATATCTATTCTATTCTATATTCCAATATCTATTGTGTTCTATATTCCAATATCTATTCTGTTCTATATTCCAATATCTATTCTATTCTATATTCCAATATCTATTGTGTTCTATATTCCAATATCTATTGTGTTCTATATTCCAATATCTATTCTGTTCTATATTCCAATATCTATTCTATTCTATATTCCAATATCTATTGTGTTCTATATTCCAATATCTATTCTATTCTATTCTATTCTATTCTATTCTATTCTATTCTATTCTATTCTATTCTGAATCCTATTCTATTCTATTCTATTCTATTCTATTCTATTCTGAATCCTATTCTATTCTATTCTATTCTATTCTATTCTATTCTATTCTATTCTATTCTATTCTGTTCTATAGTATTTGCTTGTTAGTCACCTTTGCTGTCCAAGGAATACGTAGGAGCCTTTTCCAGTGCCACAACTCAGAAGAATCCATAAGGTCCAACTTTCAGAACCATAGGTAGCTACGGGGAACACGATAGAGCGAACTAACCTACATTTGATTGCTGGGCTGATGCCCTTGCTTTTCCATATTCGGCTCACGTTCATCCTTGCTAGGTGACCCCAGTACACTACTAATAGACAAATACTAATAGACGAAGTGCCTAAGTGATCAGTGAACATTAGGTTACAAAGACAAGTATTCTCCAAATAGGTTCTCCTCTTCTAATCTTTTCTCCCAACAAGAGTTTAACGAAGAAAACGTTTTGCTCTCTCAATAGCCGCACACTCCTCTCATATTTATATGTCTTGTTGCTGCAGTACCGGCCCCGTCTCAGGGGATTTAAAGCCATTTTGGACTCTGGTTAATTTTGCAAACCCAGGTTTGATTTACCACGCCAGTGCAATTATTGTGGGAGTCGGGCCAACCTCTCTTCTCAGCCCCTTTTTAAAAAATGTATGAACATTGGGTCGGTACGGCACCAGAGTGAGAGACGATGAGCTTGGTGTCCATAAAAATGACACAGGGAGGTACTTTAGGCATGAAATCCCTCTTGGAGGGGAAAGGAATCTGAGCAATTCTAAAAAAAATGGTCGCCGCAAAATCCACATAAAAATTGCAATTAAACTTTAATTTGCAAAAGCCATTCAAATGGGAGAACAAAGGGGGTTCTCCAAGGTGCGTTAGAATTTGCTGTTTAGTCTCCTCCTTCTCCTCCTCCTCCTCCTCCTCTCCCTCTCGTCCTTTTCTCTTTTTTTCTCCTTCTCTTTCTCCTACTTTCTCCCTCTTCTCCTTCTCTTTCTCCTTTTCCTTCTCCTTCTCCTCCTTCTCTTTCTCCTTCTCCTCCTCCTCCTCCTTCTCCTCCTATTTTTTTCTTGTCCTCCTCCTTCCTTCTCCTCCTTCTTCTTGCCCTTCTCCTCCTTCTCTTTCTCTTTCTCCTCCTCCTCTTCCTCCTCCTCCTGTACCTCTCAAGCTTCTTCTCCTCGCTTCCTTTCTCCTTCTCCTCCTTCTTTTTCTCCTTCTCCTCCTCCTCCTCCTGGACCTCTCATGCGTATTCTCCTCATTCTCTCCTTCTCCTTCTTTTTCTCCTTCTCCTCCTCCTCCTCCTTCTCCTCCTGGACCTCTCATGCGTATTCTCCTCATTCTCTCCTTCTCCTCCTCTTTCTCCTTCCTCCTCCTCCTTCTTCTCCTCCTTTTTCTTCTTGTCCTCCTCCTTCTTTCTCCTTCTCCTTCTCCTTCTCTTTCTCCTCCTTCTCCTCCTCCTCCTGTACCTTTCATTCTCCTCACTCTCTCCTTCTCCTTCTCCTTCTCCTTCTCCTTCTCCTTCTTTCTCCTCCCTTCTCCTTCTCCTTCTCCTTCTCCTCCTTCTCTTTCCCTTTCTCCCTCTCCTTCTCCTCTTCCTCCTCCTCCTGTACCTCTCAAGCTTCTTCTCCTCACTCCCTTTCTCCTTCTCTTTCTCCTCCTCCTGTACCTCTAATGCTTATTCTCCTCACTCTCTCCTTCTCCTTCTCCTCCTGTACCAGTCTTGCTTCTTCTCCTCACTCCCTTTCTCCTTCTCCTTCTTTTTCCTCCTCCTCCTCCTCCTCCTCCTCCTCCTCCTCCTCCTTTCTTCTTTTCTTTTTATTGGAAGCCTTACAAAGATACCTTACCTTTATTAAATCTGGTTTTACAAGAACACTTTATGAGATTGTACCTACTTGTCCCTCACAGGAGCTCTTACCATTGATGGGGAGGGGGGAAAACCCAATATCCTAGGAATGTTCTGCAGAAGTTTTTAGAACTTCCTATTCTGTTCGCTTATCAAACATGGATGGCAATTCATTTCCACTTTTTATATGATTTTCCTTGGTAAAGAAATGACTTCCATTAAGGGACGCATTACAGATCCTTTTCTAAGAGACTTGAGGGAGATAAGCGAGGAGCAGACCGTACTATACTACATTTATTTATTTTTTTATTATTTTCTCGCAAACTCTTCATTATCTTTTACAAAATTGGCTTTCCTCCACTCACCATTTGGAAGAAAAAGCCGAGAAAAGCTTAGATGCCACTTATTGAATAAGTGGACCTTTTTTCTTTTATTGTTTTGCAATTTCATGCCAAAGCGCTGACTCTTCATTCCGTTCATTTGAAAATGGTTTGTTTTATGGAAAGATGAAAATACTTTAGAGCCGCAAAGAATTATCCTTAGGGTTTAAGCTAATATTTGTGCCTCTCACGCCTTCTGGAGAAGGAGATGGGCTGTCAGTTGAACAACCGAGCAGTTCTCTATCTTGTAGAGCAGAGTTCCACAAACTTTCCAGCTTGGCAGCCCGGAAGGAAAGGGACCAGCAGGGAAATGTGCACACGGACAGCTCCACATGTGCATGCACAAATGGGTGGGGCTAGCATGCATGCACATGCGTATATGGGCCGCACACACACCCATGGCATGCATGCTGTTGCCCGCACACATGCACAAATGGGCCGTGTGCACCCATGGCATGCCGCTGGCACCTGTTGTGATTCCTCGCCAGCCTGTGGATCCAGCAGCTGAGTCTGAGGACTCAGATGAGGAGGAGGGGCCTGGAGTGACATCAGAGTAAGAGGAAGGCTCTGAGCAGCTCCAAGACTTACATTCTGATGAGGAGCCTGGCCCCTCTACTCGCGCTTAGGCTGAGACACAGCTGTGCTAGGAGGCTGAGCTGGACAGTGATGAAGAACAGCTGGGACAAATCCTGGATGCACGAATGCGCAGGCAGGAGAAGGGAGTAGGACAGAGGAATGCAATGGGGTGGCTCCAAAGGCAAAGGAGAAGGCATTAGGAAGCGATGCCTTGGCTGCATAATAAAAGGGAAGATGTGGGAGGTGCTGGTTGTCGAAGGCAACCTTTCGTGTTGAGGATCGAGTCTCTATGGACTGTGTTTGTTTGCCTTGGACATTTGACCCAGGTCTGTGAGAATAAAAGGGATTGGGTTTTTTCTTGCGGTTCCTACCTGTTGCTTGGAAGAGGGGTTTCTCTTTGTGAGCTTAAGAAGGACTCACGTAGGCTGGGACAGAACAGCACCCGCACGCATGCGCAAACAAGTTGTGGGAGTTCCAACAGTGGAGGTTTTTAAGAAGAGACTGGACAGTCACTTGTCTGAAATGGTATAGGTTCTCCTGCTTGAGCAGGGGGCTGGACTAGAAGACCTCCAAAGTCCCTTCCAGCTCTATTCTGTTCTGCTCTGCTCTGCTCTGCTCTGGTCTGTTCTATTCCAAAGCTCCAGTAGGCAGGACAAGAAGCAACGGATGGAAACTAACCAAGGAGAGAAGCAACCTAGAACTAAGGAGAAACTTCCTGACAATGAGAACAATTAACCAGTGGAACAACCTGCCTCCAGAAGCGGTGAATGCTCCAACACTGGAAGCTTTTAAGAAGAGACTGGACAGCCATTTGTCTGAAATGGTATAGGTCTCCTGCTTGAGCAGGGGGTTAGACTAGAAGACCTCCAAGGACCCTTCCAACTCTATTATTCTGCCTGTCTGTCCGTCATCTAAAAGGGCATTTGGCACATGTCTTGCTCAACCCAGAAAATATCCATGGCATGTGTCTTTGCTTGCTTTGCTTTCTGCCGCTACATCTATTTCTCTGCTTTCTCCAGATGGTGCAAGGATGAACTGTAACTCGGATCAACCCAATTTTGCCACAACGCCACATGCCATCCTTAAGACAGCTGCTCAAATACTAGATTGTCAACACCAATATGTGTAAAACGCTGAGCAGTATGGAACATTCAAGCTCTCTTGAGCCAATCAGAAGATCTGGAGAGGCACCATGCATCTCTAGGAACACTTATTGAACATTAAAGATGTGTGCTTTGCAAGGGGGACACAAAGGCCCACGTAGCCATGGGCCTGGTTGGTCCCCTTAGAAACCCCCACCCCCTTGCCTGTAATTAACAACTCTTAGCCCCCCCTTAATCTTGGAGCTTTCCATTTTTACAATTTTACCATGTGGTTTTATTTGTTTGTTTTTTTTAATTTCAATCTTAAATTATTCAGTTTTTTTTTTTTTAAAAAAAAATGTTTTATTGTATTGATTAAATTGTACATTGGCCAGACTGTGAGGGAGATGGGTGTTTAAAAAGTGTGCCTTTCTAGTATTCTGATGGTGGTAGGTTAATCGGGGCTGCCCCAAAGAAGAGGGAGTCAAGCTATTCTCCAAAGCGCCTGAAGGCAGGACAAGAAGCAACGGATGGAAACTAACCAAGGAGAGAAGCAACCTAGAACTAAGGAGAAACTTCCTGACAGTGAGAACAATTAACCAGTGGAACAACCTGCCTCCAGAAGCGGTGAATGCTCCAACACTGGAAGTTTTTAAGAA
>NW_015393598.1:2809-8214 GCF_001527695.2 Protobothrops mucrosquamatus | reverse complement strand
GTCCTCCCACAGGAGCTTTAGTTACAAAGCGCTGTCTCAGGACTTCACCTAAACTGCTCAAATTTCATTTGCAGCTAAGCATCCAAAGACATGTTTACGGCTCCTTGGAAATGTGGCAACACAGCCCAGGTTCCTTATAAAACCCACCAAGCTGCAGACAAAATGAAACATCATTTCTACAGGGAGATGCTTCCACCTGTGTTTCTTAGACACTGGGCAAGGTTTCCTGTTTGTACAGTTCCAAGAGATTGATTCTTAGCAATATCTAATATATATATATTAGATATATGAGAGAGAGAGGGGGGGAGGGAGGGAGGGACGGACGGACGGACGGACAGACGGATGGATGGATGGACAGAGATATAGATAGACAGACAGACAGACAGACAGACAGACAGACAGAAGCACAGACAGACAGACAGACAGACAGATGGATATATAGATAAAGTTAGACAGATATAGATAGGTAATGTTAGAGAGAGAGACAGAAAGACAGAGAGACAGACAGACAGACAGACAGACAGACAGACAGACAGATAGATATAGATGGATAGATAGATAGATAGATAGATAGATAGATAGATAGATAGATAGATAGATAGATAGATAGATAGATAGATATAGATGGATAGATAGATAGATAGATAGATAGATAGATAGATAGATAGATAGATAGATAGATAGATAGATAGATGGATGGATGGATGGATGGATGGATGGATGGATGGATGGATGGATGGATGGATGGATGGATGGATGGATGGATGGATGGATGGATGGATGGACGGACGGACGGATGGACGGACAGAGATATAGATAGATAAATAAATAGATAGATAGATAGATAGATAGATAGATAGATAGATAGATAGATAGATAGATAGATAGATAGATATAGACAGACAGACAGACAGACAGACAGACAGACAGATATATAGATAAAGTTAGACAGATATAGATAGGTAATGCTAGAGAGAGAGAGAGAGAGAGAGAGAGAGAGAGAGAGAGAGAGAGAGACAGAAGAGAGACACATAAAGATAGACAGAGATATAAGATAAAAGATAGATTTATAGATATATAGATATAGATATAGATATAGATGATATAGATATATAGATATGTAGATATAGATATAGATATATAGATATGTAGATATAGATATAGATATATAGATATATAGATATAGATATATAGAAAAATAGATATATAGATATATAGATATTGGCATTTATTAGCATTTAAAATCCATCCTTCGATGGATTCATTGGACATTAAAATGCCAAGAAAATGTTGACACTCTAAAAGTGAATTGTGTAAGCTTGCGCAATGATTTTTTTTTTCCTAGCCAACCGACTGACTGAATAAATGATGAATGCATCTAAGAGTTTATTGTGCATTTGTTGATTTAGAGAAAGCATACAATAAAAATGAATAGATTTGATTTATGGTATGTTTGAGCAGATACGGAGCTGAAGGCTGGTTCCCAAATGCGATAAGAGAGGAACGTAAGAGAAGTTAAAGCAGGCATGAAAATGAAGGGTAAACTTAAGGAACGGTTCTGCTTAAACGGTGTGTGATGTCCCCTTTGGATATGAAACACATTTAAAGAAAATGCATGAAGAAAATTTTCAGGAGCATTAGAGGTGCGATGTTGAGGGATTTTGATTATGAATGTGTTTGCATGCAGATGGTATTATGTGGTGATCGAAAAAAGCCTGAATCATTTGAAAGCAAAGGTTTGATTGTGTTGTATTGTGTACTAGAAATAGAGTGAAGACAGTAGCATCCATCAGGCTGATGGGGTTAAAGTAGTGAAGCCAGAACTCACAACCACACGAGCCACAAGGACAGTGCGCAGTTCGACACAAGACTGAAATTAGAATAGAATAGAGTGGAAGGGACCCTGGAGGTCTTCTAGTCCAGCCCCCCGCTCAAGCAAGAGAACCTATACCATCTCAGACAGGCTGAGTAGAGTAGAGTAGAGTAGAGTAGAGTAGAGTAGAGTAGAGTAGAGTAGAGTAGAGTAGAGTAGAGTAGAGTAGAGTAGAGTAGAGTAGAGTAAACTAGATTAGAATAGAGTAGAGTAGAGTAGAGTAGAGTAGAGTAGAGTAGAATAGAATAGAATAGAATAGAATAGAATAGAATTGAATAGAATAGAATAGAATAGAATAGAATAGAATAGAATAGGAGCTGGAAGGGACCTTGGAGGTCTCCTAGTCCAGCCCCCTGCTCAAGCAGGAGAACCTACACCATCTCAGACAGGTGAATGTCCAATCTCCTCTTAAAAATCTCCAGTGATGGAGCGCCCACAATTTCTGGGGGCAAGCTGTTCCACAAGGTCTCTTCCACCTCTGCTCTTCTCTTAATTGCCTTAAGTGCTCTGCAACTTAAGATGTTTTGTGAAAGAGCTCTTGAACCCTTTCCTAGGTAACCGAAGAGCAGAAGCTAATGTTGGCTTAGTCGCCGTCAGAAACGGGTCCAGATGTCTAAATGCAGGCAGCGCTGCACAAATCAAATGTGAGACTATACGTAGAATCATAAAAGAAAAAAAAAAGCTTCCTTATCTTTTGGTTGCCGTGCCAATGGCAGATGACGTGGCTCACTTTGTTTTATAAAAGCAGGTCTTTCCCACACATTCTGACTTTCAGTCACCAAGGAGTTGTTCGCCTTTTTAAAAAAAAAAAAAAAAAAAGGAGGAGGAGGAGGAGAGAACAGAGGAGAGAAAGCCAAGGGCTAAATTCCCAGCGATGTTTCCTGCAGCGTCCCAGCTCTCGTTGAAAAGTAGCTTCCAAAGTATGATCAGCTGGAAAACTTCCCGAGGCAGACCACAAACAGCTTCTCCTGAAGCGAGCTGGTCCAAACGCCGGGATGTTTTCAGCGTCATTTTAACTCCTGACCGCATCCCCAAATTCTGCATACCTTCTCTAGAGGTGGACCGCTCTGCGGTTCAGACAGGAGAAGGCCTTGGAGAAACGTCTCCAAGAGGTAGACCGTCGGAAGGAACCGTGAGAAGGCCCAGACGAGTTAGGAGCTCACCGGAGATCTGCCTAAGGAAAGAGGTTCACCGTCCAGGTGCTTGGGGTGTGAGGGACGCCGTTTTTCCTTCTTCGGAGTTGGGAGGGCATTCGGATCCCGTGACACAAGCTGCTTTGTCGCTGCCTCATCTCGCCAAGATCACCACCCCCTATGGATTCCTGACCTTGGGAGAATGCCCCAAAGTCCATAGGAAAGAGTCGTTGTTCTTTGAGTGCGAGTCCACGCAGTTCCAACTCTTCATGCCCAAACTGACTCTTCCGTCAGACTCTCCAGCTTGGGACCCGTCAAGAAGCTTGGAGACCTCCTCAAGCCGTGAGTCGAAGGCCAAAGGATGCAGCGATAAACGTCAGAGAAAGCTGTTCCAGCTGCTGACGAAGAAGCACCTGCCTAGCATTAGAAAACTGAAGTCCAGCCGTGCGTCTGAAGACAGATTCGGGATCCAGTCCGAGTTGCTCAGGAGTTGCCCGTCCGCTTCTCTCCAGGGCAACCCTCGAGTACAATAATGACCGGTGGAGATGGGTGAAGGGGACGTCGAGGCCCGCAGTGGGAAACTGGTGGCGTTTGCTCAGGTTGGTGATTCCCACCTCAGTGACTTGGTTGAAGGAGGGAAGGGTTGGTTCCTTGCTCCACGTCTTCTCTGAATTTGTCGATCCAGGCGGGCTCTGTGGAGTGAAGGGCCACCTCGCACGAAGCATAATTGGTAGGACAAGCGGTTGTGCTCGGAGAGTGAATCCCAGTGAGGCCACGGTTTTACGCTGGGAAATGCTTCTCCTGCCCTATGGCAAACTTCCAGATTTCTTTTAGAAAGATACAGTATTCCACCATGTGGCATGAATGACTTTTCTACATTTAGGGAATGAGATGACTTGCTAAAAACCTTAGCCAAAGAAACTGGATTGTATTTCGGCAAGGAATCTCATTCTTAATACTCTCTTTCCCCTTTTGTCTTCCTTCCTTCCATCCTCCCTTCCTTCTTTTCCTCTCTCCCATTTCTTTCCTTCCTCCCTCCCTTCCTTCCTCTTTCTTTCTTTCTCTTTCTTTCTTCCTTCCTTCCTTTCTTTTTTCTTCCTTTCTTTCTTTCTTTCTTTCTTCTTTCTTTCTCCTTTCTCTCTCTCTCTTTCTTTCTTCCTTCCTTTCTTCCTCTTTCTTTCTTTCTTCCTTCCTTCCTTCCTCTTTCTTTCTTTCTTTCTTTCTTTCTTTTCTTTCTTTTCTTTCTTTTCTTTCTTTTCTTTCTTTCTTCTTTCTTTCTCCTTTCTCTCTCTCTTTCTCTCTTTCTTTCTTCTTTTTCCTTTCTTTCTCCTTTCTCTCTCTCTCTCTCTCTCTCTCTCTCTCTCTCTCTTTCTCTCTCTGTCTCTCTCTTTCTCACTCTCCTTTCTCTCTCTCTCTTTCTCTCTCTCTCTTTACATTGGGATAGTTTGTGGGCATAATCTCTGGAGAATTCTCTCTGCTTCTAGCTTATTCAGAATGCACAAAGGCAGGCAACTGTTTGCAACCAGCATTCTAGTTTAGACAGCACTGCAGATGAAGCACTTAAAGGAGGAATGAGATGGGCTAACACCGTGTTCTAATGATGTTCTAAAATTGAAGGACACCTGTGTTACAAGGTAACAAAAGTGTAATAGTTTGCGGGAATATAGGATCAAGAGGCTTCCATCAGCAGAAAGAAATGGGAATATAAAGAAATCAAAAAGTATAAAAGGATCGTATCTTGTCCACCACATAAGATTCTTTGGGAAAGGGTCTGCTGTGAGTCAACTGGAAATGAAGTGGCCATCATTTAGATTTATCCAGGGGTGCTAATTGTCATTCTTGATACCGAGAAAACATTCTGGTAATAATGATTGCAATGTATTTTCCTTACCTTTAAATAAAGTTATCACTCAGGGCTGGAATTCGAATTTAGCTGGCTTCTGCAGAGAGTGTAGCTGATGAAGTTATGAGACCACCAAAGCATTTGTGTGTATGTGTGTGTGTGTGTTTTTGGTTTGGGAAATATTTGAAGGGAGTTGAGGAGAAAAAAGGGAAGGGAGGGAGGGAGGGAGGGAGGAAGGACAGAAGGAAGGAAGGAAGGAAGGAAGGAAGGAAGGAAGGAAGGAAGGAAGGGTGCCTTTTAAAATTTCTTAAAGCACCAGACCAGACCAGAAGGAAGGAAGGAAAACTCCAGGAGGGAGGGAGGGAGAGAGGGAGAGAAGGAAGGAAGGGAGGGGGAGAGAGGAAGAAAGGAAGAAACGGAGGAAGGAAGGAAGGGAGGGAGGGAGGGAGGAAAGAAGGATGGATGGAAAGGACGAAGAAGACAAAGGAGGGAGGAAAGAATGAAGGGAGGGAGGGAGGGAGGGAAGGAGGGAGGGAGGAAGGAAGGAAGGAAGGAA
>NW_015393598.1:0-2777 GCF_001527695.2 Protobothrops mucrosquamatus | reverse complement strand
CTTTTTAAAATTCTTTATAGCTCCAGACCAGACCAGAAGGAAGGAAGGAAGGAAATCCAGGAGAGAGGGAGGGAAGGAAGGGAGCGAGGGAGGGGGGAGGGAGGGAGAAAGAAAGGAAGGAAGGAATGGAGGAAAAAAGGAGGAAAGAAGAAAGGATGGAAAGGACGAAGGAGACAAAGGAGGGAGGAAAGAATGAAGGGAGGGAGGGAGGGAGAGAGGGAGGGAGGGAGGAAGGAAGGAAGGAAGGAAGGAAGGAAGGAAGGAATGAATGAAAGAAGGAAGGAAGGAAGGAAGGAAGGAAGGAAGGAAGGAAGGAAGGAAGGAAGGAAGGAAGGAAGGAAGGAAAACTCTCAGAGGGGAGAAAGGGAGGGAGGGACAAAGAGAGAAAGGATGGATTTCAGGGATTTATAAAGTACAAAGCACAAGACTTAATTGGTCCTTATTCCTTCCCTCCAACCAGACCTTAAAAACAAGAGGGAGAAAATTCTTCCTGCTAACTTTAGTGGTGCCTTAGGGAACCTCAAAGGGCTAGGCTATCTTTACAAAAGGAAGGCCGTTGATTTAGAAACAGGGAAAAGCAACAGAACTTTCCTTTCTCAGCTGTGTTTTATTTTCTCAGGCACATAAAACATTGCAGGCAAACAGTCCGTGAGTTTGCTAGAAAAATACAGCGCCCGCAGAACGAGAAAGAAAAAGAAAGAAAGAAAGAAATGTAACCAAACAAGATTAATTTGCTCGGGAAGTCCACAATATGTTAGCTTGATAAGATTAAGGGGAATTACGAAAGTTTCTTGGCATTAAACCAACTTTCCACTGGTTTAAAGGTAACTTTTTTTCCCCCTCTGGTGGAAGGAGACTATCGGTGTGGCAAGGAGTACCGGTGACCATCTGAAGCCCACAAATGAATCGTAATATATTTTTCTTAAAATACTGGTGGGCTCAGGCACTAGACATGCGTATATTTGGGAATGTTGCCAAGTATAAGAAAATAGCGAGATGCTTTGGGCACTTCTATTAGGGAAGAAGCCTATTTGGGCACTTAGGCTGGTGGAGGGGTTATAGATTCGGGGTCTTCAAACTTGGCCCTTTTATGACTGGTGGACTTCAACTCCCAGAATTCCTCAGCCAGGCATGCTGACTGAGGAATTCTGGGAGTTGAAGTCCACCAGTCATAACAGGGCCAAGTTTGAAGGCACCTGACATAATGTGTGGGGGAAATAATGCTAACTCTGAAAGAGCTAAAACTGGTGTTTTTCAACCTCAGCCATTTTAAGAGGTGTGGACTTCAACCCCCAGAATTCCTCAGCCAGGCATGCTGACTGAGGAATTCTGGGAGTTGAAGTCCACCAGTCATAACAGGGCCAAGTTTGAAGACCCCTGACAAAATGTGAGGGGGAAACAATGCTAACTCAGAAAGAGCTAAACCGGTGTTTCTCAACCTCGGCCATTTTAAGAGATGTGGACTTCAACTCCCAGAATTCCCCAGCCAGCTATGCCTTGTCCCCGACCTGCTCTTCTACCTTGTGCCATCACGTAATGCAGGGGCCTTCAAACTTGGCCCTTTGATGACTTGTGGACTTGAGGAATTCTGGGAGTTGAAGTCCACAAGTCATAAAAGGGCCAAGTTGGAAGACCCCTGGGTTATACATTAGGGGTAGATGCCTTACAAAATGTATTTGAAACGTTGCTCTAAGAAATTTGCTAGGGAAAATTGTGTACAGGTAATCGACTTTCCACAATTCGTTTAGTAACCGTTCGAAGTTACAACAGGATTTTAAAAAAGAGGAAGGAAGGAAGGAAGGAAGGAAGGAAGGAAGGAAGGAAGGAAGGAAGGAAGGAAGGAAGGAAGGAAGGAAGGAAGGAAGGAAGGAAGAGAAGAAGGGCAGGAGAAATGAAAGAAGGGAAGGGGGAAGTGAGAAAGGAAGGAAGGGAAGACGGGTGGCAGAAAGGAAGGACAGGGAGGAGGAAGTGAGAAAGGAAGGAAGGAAGGAAGAAGGAAGGAAGGAAGGAAGGAAGGAAGGAAGGGAAGAAGGAAAAAGGGAGGGAAGGAAGGAAGGAAAGAAGGAGGAAAGAGGAAGGAAGGGAGAGAGGAGGAGAAAAGGGAGGGAAGGAAGGAAGTAGGAAAAAGATAGAAAGAGAGGGAGGAAGGAACGGAAGAAGGGCAGGGGGAAGGAAGGAGGGAATGAAGGAAGGGAAGGAAGGAAGGAAGGAAGGAAGGAAAGGAAGGAAGGAAGGAAGGAAGGAAGGAAGGAAGGAAGGAAGGAAGGAAGGAAGGAAAAAGGAAAACACAGAGAGGGAAGAAGGAAGGAAGCTCAACATCTTTTTTTATTGTGGCAACCCTAGCTGGACGCAACACCCCAAGTGCGGTCTTACTAAACCGTTATAAAGCAGGACTAATATTTCACATCACCCAGGTTCTATCTCTCTGTTCGTGCAGCCTGGTTAAAGCAACACTAACCTCACCACTGCTGTATATCCATCAGTGGCAAAACCTTTCTCTGCATTTCATGCACCTTCCAGGCACAATGATGTCGCTACCTGACAAGGTGAGCCTTTGAACACCATCTCATCTCTGGAGGTTAATTTCATCCCCTACTCATCCACCAGGACGCCACGGGTAGCGTAATGACCTGCGTTTGTTCTTAATAAGTTGTACAGTATCACGAAGACCATGAAATATTTAACACCCATAAACAGGGCCGTCATTACTTTGGGACCTAATGAGAAAAGTAAATTAAAGGGGTTGGAATTTAAATCAAACATAAATAGTTTATGCA
>NW_015393597.1:25439-27671 GCF_001527695.2 Protobothrops mucrosquamatus | reverse complement strand
CCCACCCCACCCCACTCCACTCCACTCCATTCCATTCCATTCCATTCCATTCCATTCTATTCTATTCTATTCTATTCTATTCTATTCTATTCTATTCTATTCTATTTTATTCTATTATTTTCTATTCTATTCTATTCTATTCTATTCTATTCTATTCTACTCTACTCTACTCTACTCTACTCTACTCCACTCCACTCCACTCCACTCCACTCCACTCCACTCCACTCCACTCCACTCCACTCCATTCCATTCCATTCCATTCCATTCCATTCCATTCCATTCCATTCCATTCCATTCCATTCTATTCTATTCTATTCTATTCTATTCTATTCTATTCTATTCCATTCCATTCCATTCCATTCCATTCTACTCAACTGCTTGGTAAAGACACAGCCTCTGTTTTTGGCATTCTCTTTCAGGTAGTCCTTGACTGATAATGTCTAATAACATCTGGGCTGGATATATGATGGTGGGAAGTCAATAGTCCTGATGTTCAGAATATCCAATAAATTCTTTTTGGAGTTCCCAATGGCTGGTGGTTATTTTCATGCTTGAGCAGAGGGAAGGAAATGCAAGGGAAGGGAGCTCTGAGCTCGGAAGCTTCTCCTAGCTAGCATTTTCAGAGACAGATGAACGTACGGCCCAGGTCCCCTCGGCGTTAGCCTGGCTCCTGTCTTCACAAAACTCCCCGAGATACATCTTTGGAGAGCAAGTGCTATTAGCCAGAACAGACTGAACATCTTCATCAGCCAAGCAAGCCGAGGTCTGGCCTGTAATTGAGACACATGTGGTGCTGTCAGCAGGTGACGGCCGACAGACGCACCTGAATGACAGCGTGACAAGGAGCAGAGACGGGAGGGGGGGCCCCAACCAGGCGCTCTTCCTGCCAGAGTGACGAGCAACACGGGAACACAGCCTGCAAATTATCAGCAGGCCAAGATAGAGCCGAGGCTTCAGCAGAGATGCCAGACAGTTTGCGACGACGTGCTGCAAATTTCTTTCAGCGGTTAGTCTTTTTTCTCTCTCTCTCCTAGATTGCACAGCCCCCTTGGCTATTAAGCAAGACAGACCCGCTCATGTCCTGCGGATGGATGATAGATGTGACACGTCTTTGAAACCCCCCCCCCCAAAAGCTGTTTGTCTTCCACAGGTGTACGCTTTCCCCCCATCTTCCAACAGCCCTGGCTGGCCATCATGATTCGGTACTCGGGGCTGTTATCAAAAGGGGGGGGCAATCTTTCATGCACCATTATGACAGAAAATAAAGGTGCCGACGCGTTGTGTACAGAGAAGAGGCGGGAGATCAAAGGGCTCTAATGAAAGCGGATTACATTAAAGGAGATGGCCCATCTTCCTGGTGCAGTGCTGAGTTTCAAGGGAGGAGAGAGAGGGGCTGGGCTCGCAAACACGGCTCCCCACAGGCAATCCTCCATCGGCACCATCCATTTGATTAACAGAGAGAAGTCTTCCATGACATTTTATTGTGTGCACAGACGAAGGCCGATTCATTGTTCCGCCTGGGCTTCCGGTCGGGAGAAATTAGGCTCTAAAGTCCAAGCCTGGGAAAGAAAGATCAACAGAAATTGCACCTTCTCCTCAGTGGCAATGGATAGGCTGTGATAATAGAATAACAGAGTTGGAAGGGGCCTTGGAGGTCTTGTAGTCCAACCCCCTGCACAGGTAGGAAACGCTATGCACTCTCAGGCAAATGGTTGGCCAATCTCTTCTTAAAAACTTCCAGTGTTGGAGCATTCACAACTTCCGGAGGCAGGTTGTTCCACTGAATAATTGTTCTAACTATCAGGAAATTTCTTGTTAGTTCTAGGTTGCTTCTCTGCTTGATGAGCTTCCATCCATTGCTTCTTGTCCTGACCTCAGGTGCTTTGGAGAATAGGTGGACTATAAGTCTCTTCTCTTCTCTTCTCTTCTCTTCTCTTCTCTTCTCTTCTCTTCTCTTCTCTTCTATTCTATTCTATTCTATTCTATTCTATTTTATTCTTATCATTATTCTATTCTATTCTATTCTATTCTATTCTATTCTTATCATTATTCTATTCTATTCTATTCTATTCTATTCTATTCTATTCTTATCATTATTCTATTCTATTCTATTCTATTCTATTCTATTCTATTCTATTCTATTCTATTCTATTCTATTCTTATTATTATTCTATTCTATTCTATTCTATTCTACTCTACTCTACTCTACTCTACTCTACTCTACTCTACTCT
>NW_015393597.1:16812-22533 GCF_001527695.2 Protobothrops mucrosquamatus | reverse complement strand
TCTCCTTAAAGAAATAGGATAAAAACGATTCACAGCTTATTTTGCTCCACATTACACACAGCAGACTCTTTTTTCTTTTCAAGAAGACTTGAGATATTTTAGGGACTGACTTACTTGATCATAGAAAGCAGTTTGGTCTAGTGGTTAATGCACCAAGCTAGAAAGTGGGAGAACATGAATTCTAGTCCCAATTTAGGCATGCACATGGAGATTCTTGGTCATCCAGGTCCTGGCTGTCCCAAAAATGCTTTTTTTTCAGGAGGAAACTGGACTTTCTAGTTTTTTCTTTGAAGACGTTTCGCTTCTCATCCAAGAAGCTTCTTCGGTTCAAAGAATTCAGCTCAAAGCTGTCTTCAAAGGAAAACAGAAAGTCCACATTTTTTTAAGTTTCACATCAATCTAAATGACAAATAATTTGAAATAAAGAACACTAGCCATAGAATTGCTCCAGTTATATTTTTGTTAGGGAGCTACAAGTTTATCCCGTTAACTTTAAGCTATCTTTAAGGCATGTTGCAGCTGAGAAAATAACAATTTAAAGGGTAGTAAATTTTTTCCTTCTTCTTTTTTTTCTGGTTGGCAATTAGTGTGCAAAAGACTTTCTCCTGGGGAATTTCAGGGTATATGTGGGCAAAGGTTCATTGAATAAAATACCAATCTTTTTCAACCTCATAGGCTAAAGAGGGGTTTTGGGTTTTTTTTGGTAGAAACTACAAGAGTTCCATTGAAACAAAGTCTTTGGTCTTTGCAAACACAGTAATAAATTTGCCACTATTGCAAACAGCAATAAATACACAGCACAGTCAGCATTCCACAATTTAACTATTTATTTAGTGACCATAAGCACATTGAACTAAGCTTGGTAACAATTAAACAGTTAATGTAGTTTCTTAGGACTAGTGTAATACAGGTCCATCTATAAAAGAAATAAGAATTCCAGCAACTGAATATACTACATGAAGATTTCAATCTGTTTCCAGAAACAGCTAGTTAATCTAGTTTGGATCTTAAGATATCAGGGAAAAGTTGAATCAGATTAACCAATCAAGGTTTCAGTGAAAGATGTCCAAGGTGACATTTGCACATTTGTTCTTATACAAGGCAGTTGATATGCTTCCTGGACACATGAAAAATACGCCATGTGATCTCCTTCAGAATTTAATACTTAATGTTAAGACATTACTTTATTGAGATGAGAATGGATAGATAGATAGATAGATAGATAGATAGATAGATAGATAGATAGATAGATAGATAGATAGATAGATAGATAGATAGATGGATGGATGGATGGATGGACGGACGGACGGACGGACGGACGGACGGACGGACGGACGGACGGATAGATAGATATAGAGAGGGGAAAGGATGGAGGGAGGGATGGGGATGGATAGAGAAGGATGGATAGATAGATAGATAGATAGATAGATAGATAGATAGATAGATAGATAGATAGATAGATAGATAGATAGAGGGGGGAGGGATGGAGATGGACAGATAGATAGAGAAGCATGGATGAATAGATAGACGGACGGACGGACAGACAGACAGACAGACAGACAGACAGACAGACAGACAGATAGATATAGAGAGGGGAAAGGATGGAGGGAGGGATGGGGATGGATAGAGAAGGATGGATAGATAGATAGATAGATAGATAGATAGATAGATAGATAGATAGATAGATAGATAGATTATAGAGAGGGGAAAGGATGGATGGAGGGATGGGGATGGATAGATAGGTAGGTAGGTAGGTAGATAGATAGATAGATAGATAGATAGATAGANCCCCACCACACCCCACCCCACCCCACCCCACTCCACTCCACTCCACTCCATTCCATTCTATTCTATTATTTACTATTATTTTCTATTCTATTCTATTCTATTCTATTCTATTCTATTCTATTCTATTCTATTCTATTCTATTCTATTCTATTCTATTCTATTCTATTCTATTCTATTCTATTCTATTATTTTCTATTATTTTCTATTCTATTCTATTCCATTCTGCATTCTATTCTATTCTATTCTATTCTATTTATTCTATTCTATTCTATTCCATTCCATTCCATTCCATTCCATTCTGCATTCTATTCTATTCTATTCTATTCTATTCTATTCTATTCTATTCTATTCTATTCTATTCTATTCTATTCTATTCTATTCTATTCCATTCCATTCCATTCTGCATTCTATTCTATTCTATTCTATTCTATTCTATTCTATTCTATTCTATTCTATTCTATTCTATTCTATTCTATTATTTTCTATTCTATTCCATTCCATTCCATTCTGCATTCTATTCTATTCTATTCTATTCTATTCTATTCTATTCTATTCTATTCTATTCTACTCTACTCTACTCTACTCTACTCTACTCTACTCTACTCTACTCTACTCTACTCTACTCTACTCTACTCTACTCTATTCTATTCTATTCCATTCCATTCTACTCAACTGCTTGGTAAAGACACAGCCTCTGTTTTTGGCGTTCTCTTTCAGGTAGTCCTTGACTGATAATGTCTAATAACATCTGGGCTGGATATATGATGGTGGGAAGTCAATAGTCCTGATGTTCAGAATATCCAATAAATTCTTTTCGGAGTTCCCAATGGCTGGTGGTTATTTTCATGCTTGAGCAGAGGGAAGGAAATGCGAGGGAAGGGCGCTCTGAGCTCCGAAGCTTCTCCTAGCTAGCATTTTCAGAGACAGATGAACGTTCGGCCCAGGTCCCCTCGGCTTTAGCCTGGCTCCTGTCTTCACAAAACTCCCCGAGATACATCTTTGGAGAGAGCAAGTGCTATTAGCCAGAACAGACTGAACATCTTCATCAGCCAAGCAAGCCGAGGCCTGGCCTGTAATTGAGACACATGTGGTGCTGTCAGCAGGTGACGGCCGACAGACGCACCTGAATGACAGCGTGACAAGGAGCAGAGACGGGAGGGGGGGCCCATCCAGGCGCTCTTCCTGCCAGAGTGACGAGCAACACGGGAACACAGCCTGCAAATTATCAGCAGGCCAAGAGAGAGCCGAGGCTTCAGCAGAGATGCCAGACAGTTTGCGACGACGTGCTGCAAATTTCTTTCAGCGGTTAGTCTTTTTTCTCTCTCTCTCTCCTAGATTGCACAGCCCCCTTGGCTATTAAGCAAGACAGACCCGCTCATGTCCTGCAGATGGATGATAGATGTGACACGTCTTTGAAACACCCCCCCCCAAAAAAAACCTGTTTGTCTTCCACAGGTGTACGCTTTCCCCCCATCTTCCAACGGCCCTGGCTCGCCATCATGATTCGGTACTCGGGGCTGTTATCAAAAGGGGGGGCAATCTTTCATGCGCCATTATGACAGAAAATAAAGGTGCTGACGCGTTGTGTACAGAGAAGAGGCGGGAGATCAAAGGGCTCTAATGAAAGCGGATTACATTAAAGGAGATGGCCTATCTTCCTGGTGCAGTGCTGAGTTTCAAGGGAGGAGAGAGACGGGCTGGGCTCGCAAACACGGCTCCCCACAGGCAATCCTCCACCGGCACTATCCATTTGATTAACAGAGAGAAGTCTTCCATGACATTTTATTGTGTGCACAGACGAAGGCCGATTCACTGTTCCGCCTGGGCTTCCGATCGGGAGAAATTAGGCTCTAAAGTCCAAGCCTGGGAAAGAAAGATCAACAGAAATTGCACCTTCTCCTCAGTGGCAATGGATAGGCTGTGATAATAGAATAACAGAGTTGGAAGGGGCCTTGGAGGTCTTCTAGTCCAGCCCCCTGCACAGGTAGGAAACCCTATGCAATATCAGGCAAATGGTTGGCCAATCTCTTCTTAAAAACTTCCAGTGTTGGAGCATTCACAACTTCTGTAGGCAGATTGTTCCACTGGTTAATTGTTCTAACTATCAGGAAATTTCTTGTTAGTTCTAGGTTGCTTCTCTGCTTGATGAGCTTCCATCCGTTGCTTCTTGTCCTGCCCTCAGGTGCTTTGGAGAATAGGTGGACTATAAATCTTCTCTTCTCTTCTCTTCTCTTCTCTTCTCTTCTCTTCTCTTCTCTTCTCTTCTCTTCTCTTCTCTTCTCTTCTCTTTTCTTTTCTTTTCTTCTCTTCTCTTCTCTTCTCTTCTATTCTATTTTATTTTATTCTTATCATTATTCTATTCTACTCTATTCTACTCTATTCTACTCTATTCTATTCTATTCTATTCTATTCTATTCTATTCTATTCTATTCTATTCTATTCTATTTTATTCCTATTCCTATTCCTATTCTATTCTATTCTATTCTATTCTATTCTATTCTATTCTATTCTATTCTATTCTATTCTATTCTATTCTATTCTTATCATTATTCTATTCTTATCATTATTCTATTTATTCTACTCTACTCTACTCTACTCTACTCTACTCTACTCTACTCTACTCTACTCTGTTGTGGTGGCGCAGTGGTTAGAATGCAGTATTGCAAGCTAATTCTGCCAGCTGCCAGGAGTTTGATTCTCAGTAATTCCAGGTTGACTCAACCTTCCATCTTTCTATCCAAGGTCGGTAAAATGAGGGCCCAGATTGTTGGGGGAAAGCTGCTGACAATTGTAAAGTGCTTAGAGAGGGCTGTAAAGCCCTCTGAAGTGGTATATAAGTCTAAGTGCTACTGCTATTTTATACTAAGAAATCTAAAGGATTATAGGCTCTTCCAACAAGCAGGATTGGCCTAGGGGAATTTTTAGTGGGGTTTTAAGAGAAATTTTAATTATATTGGCCATAGTAAATATTTCTTTTTAATTAGGTTTTAAATTGGGTATTGGGTATTTATTGTTGTATTTGTTTTATAAGGCTGTCAGCCGCCCTGAGTCCGTAAGGAGAAGGGCGGGATAAAAATTGAATAAATAAAATAAATAAATAAATAAATAAATAAATAGGTGACGTCAAATAAACCCATCAAATAAAACTCCCACATAATAAATAGGTCCAAATGAGTATCAAAAATAAAAAAGAACCACAAAGAAAAGCACCGGTAAAACCTAAAATGCCAAGCAATGATTTTTTTTTTTAATGAAAATAATTGGGAAAATTATTTTGGAAGCAGGTGAAAAGGACTTTACCAAAGCCCTCCAGCAGAACGAATGGGATTAAAATAAAAGCAGTGAAATGATTGGGAAAGAAACCAAAGTTAGGAAGGGCGAATGCAGCCTATAACTAGATTGTGAAGTGTGTTTAGGAGGATGTTCGGAAGAATTTGATTGAAGTGCCAGGAGAGGGAGCAATGGTAAGAAGAAATTTGTTCTGCAAATCATTCAGGAATGCATTAATTGATAAAGAAAATATATCAAGAGTGCTTGTTTATCTAAAGGGAGCACATGATAAAGTGAGCAGGCTTCAAATTAATATCTTCAGCCACATAATTGACTCAGTATCCAGTTCAGAATTCTGCAATAAGCTTTTTTTTTTGGCGAGCTTGCTATGAAAAAGTGACATTGAAATTTAGTAATGCCAAGAGCTCCTATGCAATCTGACTTATTAATAAAAAAAGCATTTCTTGTCAACATAGCAAAAACACACCCTTTAATCTTAAACTATATGGATTTCATTAGTTCAACATGCAGCCATTAAAGAATAACTACTTATAATGCAACATTTATTAAGTAGCTACAGTATCTTTAGTGTTACTTCGAATAATTTAGCATCGTCTTCTTTTCTGCATATTGAGGCGGTTCTTTATTAAAAAAATATCAGCT
>NW_015393597.1:5554-16510 GCF_001527695.2 Protobothrops mucrosquamatus | reverse complement strand
TTGTCAACATAGCAAAAACACACCCTTTAATCTTAAACTATATGGATTTCATTAGTTCAACATGCAGCCATTAAAGAATAACTACTTATAATGCAACATTTATTAAGTAGCTACAGTATCTTTAGTGTTACTTCGAATAATTTAGCATCGTCTTCTTTTCTGCATATTGAGGCGGTTCTTTATTAAAAAAATATCAGCTATGTTTAGCCCGAGGTGCAGAATAGCAATAGTTTTATCACGGCTGTTTTGTTTTGAGCAAAGTAGCAGAAAGACAATGCTGAATTTACCTTCCTAGTAATGGATGTCATTATCACTAAACACGGGGAGTTAAAATTTCTGATTTTAAAAAATAAACAAGCATGTTTTGATTCCCGGTGCTCTGTACCACTGTTTCGAGGATGCTGTATTCTAAACCACCATGGGTGATACCTGATGAAACCAAACTAGGGTGAGGTTTCAGGCTTAACTAGAGTTTGAATTCTGTAGTAGAGTTAATGTGAAGGATGCTTGCTGGAGTGGATAAATGGATAGTTCAGTGGGAGACCTGTTTAAGATGCAACTCACTCATGGACCTCTTGGGGATTCTACAAATGTCAATAGGGTCTTTATGAGCGTACAAAGCTGTCTATCAATTAATCCAGCGACCGGAACTATTAATTAAAAATGGGATCAGTTCCCTTAAACAGGGATCTTTTCTAGTGCTACTTTTACATTTAAAAAAAAATAATTAGACATCTGAAGACTAAATTAGGAAGGCTGTACTCATCGGCGGACGTGATGGCTCAACGTTAAGGATGCTGAGCTTGTCAGCTGGAAAGCAAGAAGCCCAGGTTTGAGACCTGAGCACTGTGGGATGGGATGAGCTCCCGTTCCTTGCTCCAGCTCCTGCTCACCCAGCAGTTCAAAAGCATGAAAGTGCGAGTAGATAAATAGGTACCACTTCGGTGGGAAAGTAACGGCGTTTCCATGTACCTCAGCATATTGTAATGCTGGCCACGTGACTACAGGAGGGTCTTCTGACAATGCTGGCTCTCTCAGCTAAGAAAAAGAGGGGAGCATCACCCCACCCTCTAGAGTTGGACACAACTGGACACAACTTTTGCCTTTTTATCTTCATGCCCAGTGAACTATTGATCAGGGGAAAACAGTAAACAATTCTGTCCGTCAGTTTCTCAGGGTTACTGCTAATAATACAGATTTCATCCATTCCTTTTTTTTTTTTTTTACAAAGCATCTGATGACACAACTAATATTGATTTGGAACTGCGTGGCCTGCCTGTGTACAGCAAACATTTTAACAAAGCCCTTCCAAGTCATTACTGGATGGTTTGGCAGCTTGAGTATTCATAAACATTGATGAGGCTATTACAGGATGTCAGAAAATCTGGTTAATTGGATGTTATTAGTGCTGTTGGAAAGCAGATTCCCCAAGTTTTTAGAACATGTCGCTGTTTTGTGTCACTCAGAGCAGTACCCCTCTTTCATCTCCTTAAAGAAATAGGATAAAAACGATTCACAGCTTATTTTGCTCCACATTACACACAGCAGACTCTTTTTTCTTTTCAAGAAGACTTGAGATATTTTAGGGACTGACTTACTTGATCATAGAAAGCAGTTTGGTCTAGTGGTTAATGCACCAAGCTAGAAAGTGGGAGAACATGAATTCTAGTCCCAATTTAGGCACGAACAATGAGATTCTCGGTCATCCAGGTCCTGGCTGTCCCAAAGATGCTTTTTTCAGGAGGAAATTGGACTTTCTAGTTTTTTCTTTGAAGACGTTTCACTTCTCATCCAAGAAGCTTCTTCAGTTCAAAGAAATCAGCTCAAAGCTGCCTTCAAAGGAAAACAAGAAAGTCCACATTTTTTAAAGTTTCACATCAATCTAAATGACAAATAATTTGAAATAAAGAACACTAGCCATAGAATTACTCCAGTTATATTTTTGTTAGGGAGCTACAAGTTTATCCCGTTAACTTTAAGCTATGTTTAAGGCATGTTGCAGCTGAGAAAATAACAATTTAAAGGGTAGTAAAATTTTTCCTTCTTCTTTTTTTTTCTGGTTGGCAATTAGTGTGCAAAAGACTTTCTCCTGGGGAATTTCAGGGTATATGTGGGCAAAGGTTCACTGAATAAAATACCAATCTTTTTCAACTTCATAGGCTAAAGAGGGGTTTTGGGTTTTTTTTTTGGTAGAAACTACAAGAGTTCCATTGAAACAAAGTCTTTGGTCTTTGCAAACACAGTAATAAATTCGCCACTGTTGCAAACAGTAATAAATACACAGCACAGTCAGCATTCCATAATTTAACCATTTATTTAAATAGTGACCATAAGCACCTTGAATTAAGCTTGGTAACAATTAAACAGTTAATGTAGTTTCTTAGGACTAGTGTAATGTAGTTTCTTAGGACTAGTGTAATACAGGTCCATCTGTAAAAGAAATAAGAATATACTACATGAAGATTTCAATCTGTTTCCAGAAACAGCTAGTTAATCTAGTTTGGATCTTAAGATATCAGGGAAAAGTTGAATCAGATTAATCAATCAAGGTTTCAGTGAAAGATGTCCAAGGTGACATTTGCACATTTGTTCTTATACAAGGCAGTTGATATGCTTCCTGGACACATGAAAAATACATCATGTGATCTCCTTCAGGATTTAATACTTAAAGTTAAGACATTACTTCACTGAGATGAGAGATGGATAGATAGATAGATAGATAGATAGATAGATAGATAGATAGATAGATAGATAGATAGATAGATAGATAGATAGATAGATAGATAGATAGATAGACGGACGGATGGACAGATAGATATAGAGAGGGGAAAGGATGGAGGGAGGGATGGGGATGGATAGAGAAGGATGGATAGATAGATAGATAGATAGATAGATAGATAGATAGATAGATAGATAGATAGATAGATAGATAGATAGATAGATAGATAGATAGATAGATAGAGGGGGAAGGATGGAGGGAGGGATAGGGATGGACAGATAGATAGAGAAGCATGGATGAATAGATAGATAGATAGATAGATAGACAGACAGACAGACAGACAGACAGACAGACAGACAGACAGACAGACAGACAGACAGACAGACAGACAGACAGATAGATAGATAGATAGATAGATAGATATAGAGAGGGGGAAGGATGGAGGGAGGGATAGGGATGGACAGATAGATAGAGAAGCATGGATGAATAGATAGATAGATAGATAGATAGATAGATAGATAGATAGATAGATGGATGTATGGAGGGAGGGAGGGAGGGAGGGAGGGAGGGAGATATAGAGAGAAGGATGGAAGGGGGGATGGGGTGGATAGTTAGACAGACAGACAATAGATAATTTGGATGGATGGGTGGATGGAGTAGATGCCATTTTACTTCAATTGTTTCTTTAACTTGCTTCAAAATGCAAATATCCTTCTTCAGATAACTATAACTACCAGCGCAGTGGTGTCTGGCCCAGAAGGAAACCAAACAGGGAAGATGGCGGTGCATTGTCAGGATGGACGGGCCCAGTGTGCAAAGGAGCAGGGATCTGATTTCAATGCCATGACTGCCGTCTTGCTGGTTTTGATAACTCCCCCCCCCAAAGTTGCTGCTTTTATATGCACACGCACACAGGGTGCATATATTAATTTAACTGATTTTATTGCTGCATTATGATAGACATTATACTTCTGAATTATATGTGGGCCTTCAGCCCATCACTATAATAGGACTTTACTCTTATTCTTGGTTTTTTTCCCCCCTGCCTATTTCTTCAATCCTGCTTTCTTCCATTCCTGTCACAATTAATGTCATAAATTCCCCATCTGTGGCCGTAAATTTGTCAGGCTTTCCTTGAAATAAGACCACAGCCTCGGTTAAAAAACAACAGACGGTTGGATGCAGGAAAAGCCAGCATAATTTTGACTGATTGATCTGAGGCATTCGGTTTTTCATAATGGAAATACAGAATCAACAGTTCCTAAGGGGTTAGCACGATAAATAACTTTGGGAATCAAGTAGTTGTTTTAATATTTGCTTGATGGGTTCTTTTGAGCCATTTGTTTTAAAACAAAACATAACTTTTTTCCCCAAGCATTGAGAAGGGCACACCAATGGGAAATTTGCTTTAGTCCTATTGCCAGTAAAATGAGCTGTGTTATGTGAATAAATGAAAACACAGACACAGACATTGTCCATCTTCTGCCTTGGAGAGGGTTTAGCCCCAGTGATGGCGAACCTTTTAGAGACTGAGTGCCCAAACTGCAACCCAAAACCCACTTATGCATCGTCGGGTGCTGGGTGGGTGTGGCCCATTGGGTGGGTGTGGCCATTGGGTGGGCGTGGCTGCAGTGGTAACGGCAGACTGGGTGGGACTAAAAAGTTCAATCAATCAATTCCAACTTTGCAAGAACTTTTTTTCCCCACAAGAAGTTGAAATTGACTGATTGAACTTTTTTTTTTTTTTTGCACACGGCGGCGGAGGCCTAAAGCGAAAAGGTTTTATAAAACCCAGCTGAAGGCCTAGGACTGGGGCGCCGGCGCACGTGCCCACAGAGAGGGCTCTGAGTGCCGCCTCTGGCACTCGTGCCATAGGTTCGCCACTACTGCCCTAGAATTATGGAGTTGCCTGCTATAAGGCCCAGGAATAATATATATAAAGACATCCTGATTTGAGTTGGATAATGTGAAATGATATTGCTTATCTGGGGAAAGGGGCAAGATTCTGTTATTCCATCTGCAACAGGAAAAAATACTCTTAATCTCCTCCTGTGCTATTTCTTGGCCTTGCTTACCTCAAAGCGTTGATATCAATCTTTGAAAGAATTTCTCTCTATTCCGTCTTACATCAAGCAAAATAAAGGCCATGTTATTCTTTTTTTTTTGCCCGCAAGAGAAATTGATTGATTGATTGAATCTTTTTTTTTTTTGCACACGGCGACAGAGGCCTAAAGCGAAAAGGTTTTATAAAACCCAACTGAAGGCCTAGGACTGGGGCGATGGCACGCGTGCCCACAGAGAGGGCTCTGAGTGCCGCCTCTGGCACCCGTGCCATAGGTTCGCCACCACTGGTTTAGCCTATGATTTTAAAGTGGCCAAAATAATCTAGACCCACCTTCCTCATTGAGCAATCCTTTATGCATGGTACACAACTCGGTGGAAATACCAAGTAGCTTTGTTTTACAAAATAGCTAATAAGAGCCATGTCAGCAGAATGTAGATACCAACAATTAAGAATCCCATGAACAGCACCAACCAGATCCAATGGTGAAGATCAGGTCCACCACAAGTCCACCTCCTCCTCTTGGCCAATCCCCTGAGCCCTCATCCTGCATCTGCTTCATCAGGGAAGCCAAACAGGCTTCTTCCTGATTGACTGTATTTTCCTATTGTCAAGGGTTAGGGGGGGGCATGGCTGTAGAGAGAGCAGAGAGGGAGGGAGGTCAGATTGGGAGTGGAATGGGGTAGATCAGGGGTAGTCAACCTTGGCTCTTTTATGACTCGTGGACTTCAACTCCCAGAATTCCTGAGCCAGCTAAGCTGGCTCAGGAATTCTGGGAATTGAAGTCCACGAGTCATAAAAGAGCCAAGGTTGACTACCCCTGGGGTAGATAGCCAACTCACCTTGGCCAACTCGCCATGGTCAACACGTGCCTGGCTGAGGAATTCTGGGAGTTGAAGTCCACAAGTCATAAAAGGGCCAAGTTTGAAGACCCTTGAGATAGAGAATTACTTCCGATACACTTTTTGATCAATCTTATCACCCTCTCCTCTCTTCTCCGTGTCTTTGGCTTTTGATATAATGTCATCTGTATGGCTGCAGAGTTGTAAGCTTTGTCAGGTAGCCTGAGGCAAATTCTCACAAAGGGGACCCGTAGTCTTAGGCGTAAGCTAAGAGAACGATTACAAGCAAAGATTAGGAACCTCATTGCTGATACGGCTTTCCTGCATAGGTATCGTTTCATGAGTTAGAGCCATTTCTGTTGCATGTTAACAATTATTTCAGCTGACAAACATCCTTTCAAACTTAACTATGTTTTAATGACTTTTTAATTGGCAGTTTTTAGACTTCACTAGAGACGCATAAAATTGCACTCTTTTAAAAACAGTTCAGTTTAACTAGCTGATGAAGTGGCTTCCCCCCCCCCCCTATTTTAATTGTTTGGCTAATTTTATTTCTGTGTTTGAGACAGATTAAGTTTGGAAGAAAGAAAGAAAAACACAACGCCCAGTAGGGTCGGGCATTGGGTAATCTTGTGGATTCCTTTAAAAATAAGAAAAACCATGTGCTGATTAAAACTATGATAAATAAGTATCAATGAATGAAATAAAAAAAACTTGTTTCCTGCTACATATCTAGACACTCTGAAGTCTGTATAATCAATTCTTTTTATTCGGCTCAGAAGGTTAATGGCCAATAACAACAACAACAATAACAATAAAAACAATGTTGGAAGGACCTTGGAGGTCTTCTAGTCCAACCCTCTGCTCAGGCAGAAAACCCTATACCATTTCAGACAAATGGCTGTTCAGTCTCTTCTTGAAAACTTCCAGTGTTGGAGCATTCACCACTTCTGGAGGCAGGTTGTTCCACTGGTTAATTGTTCTCACTGTCAGGAAGTTTCTCCTTAGTTCTAGGTTGCTTCTCTCTTTGGTTAGTTTCCATCCATTGCTTCTTGTCCTGCCTTCAGGCGCTTTGGAGAATAGCTTGACTCCTTCTTCTTTGGGGCAGCCCCTTAAATACTGTAATACTGCTATCGTGTCACCCCTTGTCCTTCTCTTCATTAAACTAGACATACCCAATTCCAGCAAATGTTCTTTGTATGTTTTAGCTTCCTAATCATCTTTGTTGCTCTTCTCTGTACTCTTTCTAGAGCCTCCACATCTTTTTTACATATATGCATATGTACATACACACACAGAGAGAGACAGACAGACAGACAGACAGATAGATAGATAGATAGATAGATAGATAGATAGATATAGATATAGATATAGATATAGATATAGATATAGATATAGATATAGATATAGATATAGATATAGATGTATACAGAGGGAGAGACAGAGAGGGGGGCATATCCATGCACAGACTCTTTCTCCAAGTTGCTCCAGATAACCATTGTCCTCAAAACAAAATGTTCTTTTGTTCCTCTCCCTGCGTTGGCACAGCATGAGAGGCTGTTAGCAGCCCCAAATTATTGCTGAGTTTTATGACAGGCCCAGCTTCCACCAGTCATACCCCATTTCGGCTGTTCCATTCCCTGGTTCTGCGAGACCGTACGCTCATCCTGAGCTTCTCATTTGTGGAAAGTAGGGAGAAGAACCAAGCACCCCGGTCTAAACTGCTGCTCCTTCTCCTTTCATCTCACAGAGGCTAGCTAGCATGTGGAAGACGTTAACTGCAAAAAATTAAAACGACATAGAAGTGTTATGTCACAGAGGTGGAGATTATGTTTTGAAGGCTCCATAGCCGATTTACCAAACAGTCCCTCTTTTTACAGAATTTCCTAACTGAATCCTTTTCCAAATGCTGATGGAGCTAATAGATACCCTACTTGGAGCGAGAGCAAACAGAATTTCTTCTCTTTTAGTAGATGTGTTTCATCTAGATTTATTGGGAGCCAGCTGTAGATAGTCCAGAATATAGACTTGCTATGCCTGTTTAAATCTGGTTGATCTCAGCCAGCTGGTCAGAAGTGTTTAGCTATGGAAAATGTAATGGGGAAAAAAATAAATATTAAGCAACTAGAACATTTTGTCCTTTGTAGTAATAAAAGGGTGCAATCCCAACATAAAACCCAACTCAACAACAGTATTACAACTGAGAATGGCATTAGCAAAGTTGGTTACGACTATGGAATCCATCATAGATATAGACTTAAAATAAATTTTTAACTTCTTGCAGATGACAATGGCTGTTCCAGAGCCATTAAAGCTCATCATATTAATCTTTGTGTTATGAGGCCAACTATGCTGAGAGTTATCAAAGAAACACAAAATGAAATCCGAGCATGTGTTAGAGAAATCACATTCCAACACCACATAAATCAATCTCTTTTTTTTCTTTCTTTTTCTTTCATAATTCTCTAAGGCACTGCTCCACATAAAGTGCCAACTACCTTGCCATTTTTTTCCCACTCCTGTTTTTCAATATTTATGGGGCTAGGCCATAAACCCAAGAAAAACCCCTAAGAAATAAATGATTTTAAACAGATTTGTTGAATTGCAACCTCCACTGCTTCAAAATTTTTAGTGGGGTTTTAAATGCTCAAGCAGGCATGGAAATATCCTTTTTTTTTGGGGGGGGGTTTATATGTAGTCATAGTTATTACAGATGTCCTTGAGAACGGGGGGGGGGAATAGTCAAGAGGATGACCATGATCAAGCAATTGGAGATCCTTCTTCTTTTAATGTGTGTCTTGCACATAAAAAGTGGTGGGATGGTCAGTGGCAAAGTTGTAACTGCCATCTTGATTTTTTCACCTTCCCTCCTCAGACATTGATAATCCTGTTTGTTGTTACCTCTCAGTTATTGATCAGTAGAGGTGAAGATAATGGAGAAGAAGAAGAGGACGTAGTTTTATGAAGGGATTCTAGAAAGAGTGCAGAGAAGAGCAACAAAGCTGATCAGGGAACTGGAGACTAAAACATATAAGGAACTGGAATTGCTGGAACTGGGTAGGTCTAGTTTAATGAAAAGAAGGAACAGGGGTGACATGATAGCTGTGTTCCAGTATCTCAGGGACTGCCACAAAGAAGAGGGAGTCAAGCTATTCTCCAAAGCGCCTGAAAGTTCCTTTCTGTGACCATTAAACAATTGTATAGGCTCCCGCGTCTCTTATCTGATGGTTCCCTAAGTAGCATCTCCTCTCCCTTTTCCTGAAGGTTATCCATGTATTCCATTACACAACCACACTATTCCTTGAGGGTTTCACACATTCCAAGATGACATGTTCCGTATTGCTAACAAAATCACACTCTTGAGAAAAAAGCAAAGGGACTTGTATTGAGTTGCATCCTCAGCCAAAGTGGGTGGAATCTCTCTCTCTTGAGTCTTGGTGATTGCATGACAAAGTCCTTATTGTTTGCCTGGCAACAGGATGGAAATGATTTGCTGTGGCTTTCAACCAAGATTATTATTATTATTTTTTTTAACTTCCAAGACTAATCCCCAATCCTGAACTTTTCTGGTTTCTGCTAACCAAGAGCTTAACTTTCTTAGTTTCATCAAGATTAGGCAAGATCAGATGGATAGTGCCACTTGCTGAAATTTAATTCACTCAGGTTGGACAGGGTGATAAAACCAGCCCTTCCTTGCCACTACACATTTAAGGATTTAAACATATGTCTTTGTCTTTCTGTAATGGTGTTTCTCAACTCTGGCAATTTTAAGATCGGTAGACTTCAAAAATCCCAGAATTCCCCAACTGAAATCCTTTAATAAGTCCACCTATCTTAAAATTTCCAGGTTGAGAAACAGTGGTCTACACTTTGTGGGAATATTATATGATTTTGCTAATATAATTAGGAGGAGGAGGAGGAGGAGGAGGAGGAGGAGGAGGAGGAGGAGGAGGAAGAAGAAGAAGAAGAAGAAGAAGAAGAAGAAGAAGAAGAAGAAGAAGAAGAAGAAGAAGAAGAAGAAGAAGAAGAAGAAGAAGAAGAAGAAGAAGAAGAAGAAGAAGAAGAAGAAGAAGAAGAAGAAGAAGAAGAAGAAGAAGAAGAAGAACCACCACCACCACCACCACCACCACCACCACCACCACCACCACCACCACCACCACCACCACGTATAACATCTCAAAAAGCCTTAGGGCTTTATAACAAGTGTCCCAAAGACTCAATTTCTTTGCATGAACAAATAACTTTGCAATTAGGGTCATTGCTATATTGTCTTCCAAGGATGCTGAGGGCAAAGCACTGAGCCATTTTGTGTGTAATCTTGTGTGCAGCAGAGATAAAACTCTGTGTGGGCTAAGAAGGAGGAGGAGGAAGAAGACATAAGTTGTTTTAAGAATTAAAAACATTCAGAATTTCCATAATGTTCAAATGAACATAGCCACGTCTGTCAAAAATTAATTTGAAGATGTTAGGGTTATTAATGGCGTGACTTAGCATTCTTTGCTTCTAGAAAATCAGCTGACAGTTCAATTCACTTCAAACAATTTGCTCTATGAAAGAAAGAAACACATCTCAATTTTTCTCCCATTTCTTCTTTCACAAAAGCATGTGTCAAATATTTTTACTTGAATAAGGAAGTAAAAAGAGGAAATAAAATTCTTCATGACGTGGAAGCCAGAGATAGGCTTTTGTTGATAATTTCTCAATTCCTGAAAAAAAAAATTCCTGGGATGTTTCTGACTTTTTAGATGCTTCCTAGCCGATAACAGTGACAGCTCTATCAGCATTACACATTTGGGGAAAAAATGCCTTCATTTCCAGGTGCAAAATATCATTTTCTGCTTTTTAATTGAAATTGCAGATGTCCTTCTTTCCCAGCTTAAAGTTACCGGTATCTCTGGTATTATAAAAGGCAGGCTTTCAGCAGATTAGGGTCAGAATCAGTATCTTTTCCCCTAAAACAACTCTGGAAAATCTGATTTATTGCTCCAGTTGTCATTGCAATGTTTTGCTATAGGGAAAGAAAGAGTAAATTAGCCCAGCGGGTTTTTTTGCTGGTTTGCATTTTTTAATTTTTGATATTAAGCAATTTCCTGTTTTCAGAAATAACTAAAATGCCAATAATGTAATGATTTTGTGTGTGTTTGTGTGTAAGACAGAAACAGAGAGAGACAGAAAGAGGCAGACAGAGAGAGAGAGAGAGAAAAGAGAAAGAGAGATAGAGACAGAGACAGACAGACACACACACACACACACATACACAGAGAGAGAGAAAGAAAAAAAAAAAAGAGAGAGAGAGAGAGAGAGAGAGAGAGAGAGAGAGAGAGAGAGAGAGA
>NW_015393597.1:0-5190 GCF_001527695.2 Protobothrops mucrosquamatus | reverse complement strand
GTGTCTATACAGTGTTATTTAGCATTCAAGGCAGGGAGGGGAAGTGAAGGATTTATTCCATTCAGTCCCTGCATAAAAAAGGTTATCTGGAAGTTTGGGACAGATTTCATATTTCAACCAAGCTCTGCGGGCATCTAAAGTAACATCTTTACAATGTAAAATATTTGGGTTTGATCCATTGTGCAATCATACTATTTTTCCCCCCTCCCATTTTAATGGATGTGATGGGTTGGGAGTAGGAAAGTGTAAATTGCCAACAAGTTGGGAGACTAAATAGTTGATGGCTAAGATCTTATCTTGGAATTTTTCATCTCCTTTGCCCTGTGAATTTTCGAGCAAGAAAGACACACTCTGAATTACTAAAGGATAAGTTTGAGAAAGTCCTTTAGTTGTCTTGGGAACTGTGCTATCATACTGAGCATTGCTGCTAAACTAATAAAGTGGAAGAGTTGGTTAATCTTTGTGTTGGTTTTTTTTAATCCCTTTTTTTGCAGGAAAACTTGATAGGGTAGTATCCATATAAATTTCCCTTCTGGGAATCCATGGCTTCTGTTCCTAAAGTTTGGGTATCATTTCCAACTCTCTTAAGGACCACCTTAAGAATGCCTGGTTCTCTGTTGTTGTCATGCAGGCAGTCTTCATCTTACAACAATTCAATTACCGGCCATTTGAACACCACTGAAACAAAAGGGAGTTATATCCGATGGTCACATGACTATCCTAAGCATTCTCAGGTCACATGATCAAAAGTTGGATGAATGGCAACCAATGTGTATTTATGATGGTGGCAGCATCCTGAAGATCATGTGACCATCCTTTGTCATTGTCCCAGTTAAAAACTTCCAGTGTTGGAGCATTCACAACTTCTGGAGGCAGGTTGTTCCACTGGTTAATTGTCCTCACTGCCAGAAAGTTCCTCCTTAGTTCCAGGTTGCTTCTCTCCTTGATTAGTTTCCATCCGTTGCTTCTTGTTCTGCCTTCAGTTGCATATAAACCATTAAACATCCTTTAAGACAGGGGTCTTCAAAGTTGGCCCTTTTATGACTTGTGCACTTCAACTCCCAGAATTCCTCAGCCAGGATCACTGATTTATCACTATTCTAGATTGGAAATAGTTGATCAAGCTTTTGACAAGGTCACTTCTAAGGCAGATAGAAGGTTTGAATTGGGAAGCTTCTGGTTTTCAAAGCAGAACCTTATCCATTGTGGAGAAGGAATAAAATAATATAATGGCGTTGGGGTTATAAAAGCCAGAAATTAACTTGCATCTCCAAGCTCCATCAAGACCTCATATGAGAGATTTTTTTTATTTTTTATTTTTAAAAAAGCAGGCTTCCTTTTTTTTCCTATTTGCACTTTTGGCAGATAAATAGAAAATTCCAAAATACATTGGGGCAGGCAATAGGAATGCACGAATAAAAAAATAATGTGAAATTATATTAGTTACAAATGTGTGGGCAGAATTGCCACCCATCAGCCAAACAAACACACATTTATCTCCCATCCTCTCTAGCAAAAGATGGGGGAAACACATGTTTAATTTGGCTTAATTATGCATAATTGCAGCAACAGTCAAAACACACACCTAAACAGTCAATCAGAGAAAGAGATACACAAATTAAGTGCCTCAGAATCCTGTGTCCAAACCCTTTCAATCTTCATTGATACTTTAATTATATTAATTATGCAGTAATTTACAACGTTTGCTTTTTAAGAATGGGAGGGGAAAGAGAGTGAAGAAGGATGTTGTGATAAAAATAAGTCAATTAGCAAAATGCAAAATAGCTGTGATATGTAAATCCAATTATATATTTTTTTCTGCTTCATTTGTTTACTTGGAGTTTTACATAGCAAAATACATTCTCTCCTCTTCTCTTCATTTCCTTCTATTCTATTCTATTCTATTCTATTCTATTCTATTCTATTCTATTCTATTCTATTCTATCCCTAATTCCTAATTCCTAATTCCTAATTCCTAATTCCTAATTCTTGTCCTACTCTACTCTACTCTACTCTACTCTACTCTACTCTACTCTACTCTACTCTACTCTACTCTTCTCAGAAAACAAATTAAGAAGAAGAAAACATAGAAACTTACTATCAGATATGTGGATACCATTTCAGTTTCTAAAGACAGTATTAAATGTTAGTTAATTTTTTCATTACACTGATAGTGTCAGCTAAAAGCAAAGAGCAAACATTTAAATTCAAGACTTTAATCCCACTTAACCTTCATTAGAGTTTAGAATATCTGTTTTCAACCCACTGAGAGAAATACTAAATAGTATCCCATGGATAGATAATGTTTGCTGCCTTGAGTTGTTTATAAAAAAATGTTAAAGGTGGGACATAAATAAGTGAGTGAAATAAAAATAAATAAATAACAAAGAGAAGTCCTCAAGTTTATGTAAGCACGGGAGAATTGGGAACATCTCAAAAATAGGCTTTGGAACTAGAAGGGGTAAGGAGGACATGGAGGATGAAAGAGCATGGAATACAGGCAGGGATTGCTCTGTTTAGGTGACTCAGATCCTCAAAAATGTACAGTAAGAAGCTAATATCTTAAGCAAATATGAATTAGGAAGCATTTTATTGCTGGAATCCTCCCAGAGTCATTTGCTATGAGATGAGCAGAAAATCAATTCAATAAATAAATAGTAGAAAGCTGATGGATAGAAATTCTTGAAGTCAGTTGGGTGAAGAGAAAACATAGTGGGAACTTTGGAAGATGTGATCGTGTCATTGTGGGGCTTATGGAGAAGGAAGTTGTACATAAGATCTCGTGGTGGCTCCCTCTTTTTAAAACAAAAAAAAAACAAAAAAAACACAACCTTATTCCAGATGGTAATCCTCAGGTCAACTAGAGTCAAGGATTTGGTTAGAATTTATCTTCAAAGCCAATTCCAACTATTGCATTCTACGATTCTTTTTGTGTTCCTAACAGAAAGCCACTTTGGTCACCTATAATGATGCAGGAGGTGGCCAGAATATGTATGTGTGATATTGTGTGTGTGTGTGTGTGTGTGTGTGTGTGTGTGTGTACATAAACCAACTCAATTCAAGGCCCTCTTCTTAGGCCTGTAAAGTTATTGGCCTTGAGCAAGGGTAGGCCACCTTGGCTCTTTTATGACTCACGGACTTCAACTCCCAGAATTCCTGAGCCAGCCATGCTGAGGGGAAAGGGAGAGGTTTCCAAGCTGAGCCATGCTGGCTCAGGAATTCTGGGAGTTGAAGTCCACGAGTCATAAAAGAGCCAAGGTGGCCTACCCCTGGCCTTGGGTGTTTTGCTGCCATTTTGCAATGGGTAATATTGGTTATATTTTGTGCCCCGCTGATTGATAATAGGAATCAATCTTTGTCCAAACTTGGCAACCTTAGAATTTGTATATGGAGATTCTCCATCATCCAAGTCCTGGTTGTCCCAAAGGTGCTTTTTTCATGAGGCAACTGGACTTTCTTGTTTTTCTTTGAAGACATTTCGCTTCTCATCCAAGGAGCTTCTTCAGCTCTGAGATGTAGACTTCAACCTTCAGAATTTCTCGGCCAGCCAACCTCAGAATTCTGGGAGTTGAAGTCCACAAGTCTTAATGTTGCCAAGTTTGGAGACCCCTGTTCTAAGCTGTGAGCCCCTGTTGAAGCAAGTAAAACCTGCTGAGGTTGTATCCTGCACCTTTAGGCCGGTCTTGCCTACTCTGAACCATAGGAAACAAATCTGTGATGCTTCCTTCGAATCAGCGGGGAAAATCAGGGTGAAATCTTTCCTTAATCTCTTCTAACATTTCCTCTCAGGGGTGAAGTAAATCACCCTGTAGCCCTTTTGGCTGCTTTCGTTTTAAGCTATTCATGTCTCCAGCCCTGGACCGTAATGAGTTTCACAATTAAAATGGTGAAATCAATGCCACATCTATTGTCACATCTCCGGGAGAAAAGCTTTAATTACAAGAGTCTTTAGGTAACACAATCATTCCACCCCCTTAATCTCAGATATGAAACCAGTCCCTTTTGAGAGCTACATAACCCCCCCATCTTTCTTCTTCTTCTTCTTCTTCTTCTTCTTCTTCTTCTTCTTCTTCTTCTTCTTCTTCTTCTTCTTCTTCTTCTTCTTCTTCTTCTTCTTCTTCTTCTTCTTCTTCTTCTTCTTCTTCTTCTTCTTCTTCTTCTTCTTCTTCTTCTTCTTCTTCTTCTTCTTCAAATGAATGGCTTTTTATCTGAGTACTTCAATTTGTATGGCTTCAAGGCAATTCCCCCTGATATGTTAATTGCAGAGTGCTTTAAGTACTAAAAGATTAACATAAAACCCTTTGCAAACAAGCTAATAGTTTATGATAATTTTTGCACGGCCTTTGTATGTCTATCACTGCGTTGCCTCTAGCTGTAATTTTATAAAGAAGCTGTAAAATATCATTTAAACAAGTTCATTTACACATAATTATTATAGCAGAATCACATTATTCAATTTAGATACTCCAGCCTATTAACAATCCATGAACTAAAATGTAATTAAACTATTTTCCTTTTATGAACCTATTCATTACAATGTGTGGGGGATAGATCTTACAGATTCACTAAGACTTTCAGTACTTTGTTGTTGAAATTGACAAGTCTGGAACTCATTTTGTGCTTTTAATTATATTAAAAGTAATTCCAGACAGCTCAGATAAAGAATATATTTAGAAAAGGAAAGCTCAGCGATGCCAACAATGGTGCCATCCAGAAATTTATATTTATTTCTCTCCCACACAGTTCCAGCACATTTAACTATGGAAAATATATGATCAGAAGTATTCTTACCCTTGAAAATATGACTGGCTTCCTAAGCAAATTCTTCTCCCCCTCTTTAAATATAATTTAAAGTTAAATCATCTTACAATAATGTTCTTTATTATAATACATTTTCTGTATTAACAATAAATTGAACTTCTGAAGGCATATAATTATATATCGTAGGTATATTATACATTTGGATATGCGCCATAGAAGTAGACAGAAAGTGAATGTATCCTTTATTGAAAGTTAAATTGTAAAATGTGTGGTTTGGTTGCATAAATGGTTTCTTTTTACTTTATTGTGGAAAAAAAGTAACACATCAGAATCCAATCTTTTGTCCCCCTCCCTAAGTTTTGGAGAAGTGGGAGAAGGCATTCACTTAAAATGAAACAAAAGGTTTAGTTTCTTTACAATACCTTTTAT
>NW_015393596.1:22746-37975 GCF_001527695.2 Protobothrops mucrosquamatus | reverse complement strand
TATCATCACTATTTTTGTCATTGCCTTAATTCCTGTGTCAACAATACTGAACAAGTCAGAACCTGGTTGTCAAACATCAAAAACATCTGCCAAATTATCCCACTTTCTTTATATGGATGATCTGAAATTACATGGAGAAACACCATGTAATATAGAACTGCTACAAAACACTGTGTATAAAACCAAGATATGGCGTTTGGACAGACAAAGAGTCATCTTCACCATCAACAGGGGGAAAATAGTGAAAACTGAAGGAACCAAGGTACCCTATGCAAATAATATCAAGAGTCTGGATGAAGATAATTGCTACAAACATTGGGTGTTCTTCAAATTGACAACATCAAGCACAGTGTAATCAAGATGAAGGCTAGAAGTGAATAAATCACAAGAGAGAAGAAACTCTTAAAGTCCAAACTCAGTGGAGGAAATACCATCAAAGCAATCAACATCTGGACAATTCCAGTCATTAGATACACAGCTGGAATAGTGGACTGGATTCAAGCAGAACTAAAAGCCCTGGATAGAAAGACCAGAAAAATAATGACAATGATTCATGCCCTTCATCCACGCAGCAATGTTTCTATTTACCAAGATTTTGCTTAACAAATAGGAAGGCATCAAATATTGCAAATAGAACAGATTGTTGAAGAAGAAGAAAAGCACCGCAAAGAAAATGCATTGAAGCTAGCATAACGTGAAGGTTTACTGAGTACTGGAGAGACTCAGCTCGCCCACAAGAAAGACCAAATGAAGAATACAACATAATGGGCAGGTGCTATAATAAAGAAGATCTGCTTGCTGGTTCCTGACAGATATTTAATTGGTGGTACTCAGTGAACCTCAACCTTATATCAGCTCAAATTGGCTAAGCAAACAATCAGAAGTGATGTTGTTGTTGTTGTTGATGATGATGATGATGATAATGATGATGATGATGATGATGATGATGATGATGATGATGATGATGATGTATTCTGGAAGCTAGCTAGTAAAAGAGATGCATGGCTTGTTACACTACCTCTGGTCTGTTATAGTTATTTCCAGCTGCATACAACTAATGTTTATCACCAAGACTAACAGCATTTTCTTGTTTGTTTTTCAGATGCTTCCATTTCAATGCCTCATTTCTGCTCTCTGAATGCAGCTTGTTACAAAACTTCACACTATTTCAGATCAAATCAATGTAAAGCACAATTCAAATAGAAACAATTAAACTAGCAGTGGCCTACTCTGCAAAAAAGCATTTTAGCTCCCATTTCCCCAGTTAGAATTCACACATCTTTCTGTTGTGCACACATATAGACAATATAAAAGAGTGATAGGTGGCACCTTTATGATGCTGCAGCCAGGTTTCAGGTGTTGAACTGGATGAGTGAATTAATGGATCTGCATTTACTAAATCAATGCTAGTCAAATTCTCTTGCAGTATTTTCAGCCTGCTGTCCTTCAGTCTGACAAAGAGAACTTGCTTGCTGCAAATACACCAACCTTGTTCTTATTTGGTTATGAGTTGCCCATAAGCTCCATTTTTTTAATTCGACAATTATCTCTCCAGCACTCTGCCTTTTCCCTGGCTTCCAAATCACCAGTTAATTCCAGAGGAAAAACTATCTGGACTTTGGAAAGATTCCTTCCATGGAGCTTTTTCAGGACTGGTGCTCTTTCACTGATAAGGGGAAATCCTGCTGTTTGGCCAATACAAATAGTCTTCCTTGTAGCCTTGTACAGCAATCACAGTTACAACTGTGGTGAAGATGCAATGTTAAGATCTATAAAGTAAAAGAAAGCTGAAGTGAAATCATAAACACAGTCCTGGTTTCACTTAGTGATTGCTTCACATAATGACTGGGTTGCTGGTCCCAATTGTAGTCATTAAATAAGGACTACCTGTACTGTACTGGAAAATTTCTTCTTCCTGTGGAAAACTTCAGAGAAATTGCCAGAGAATTTTGAAAGGCCATTTGTGTCCTGCTCTTTATCAAATGAGAGCTACAATAAAAAGCTGACTTCTATTTAAAACACAATTTCAAGCGGATGGAACTCGAAACTCTGCTCTATAAGGACACAATAGAGTGACATATCATAGCATTGAAACAGAAGCAAAACAGAAGCTGGATCCTTCACTCATTTCAGATCCCTGCACGGTGCCCATGAAGTTATCTAAATGGAAACAATTTCCTGAGTATTACAGGAAGATGTCACTGTCCAGAATACAAGAGAAAGGTATCACAAAGCTTTGAAGCCATCTTACTTGGATGGCAAGAACAAACCTCAATATTCTTCCATGAATTATAGATGAAGGATCATCCTTGTATTAAGAGAGATAACAATACGATTTCTCCTTTTTCTCCCTATGAGTTTGTATTTACGTTTTAATGCTACTCATCTCCATGTGCAAATACAAACCTCTTGCTTTTTCAGGAAACTCATTTACAGTTCCAAGGTAATTTCGGCCAACCTTCTGTCTTTGTCTGCTGTTTAGTGTCATTTTTATGATATTGTCCTTTCCGCCCTGCTTTCTTATTGTTAATTCAGTAGGATATTCTCCTAGTCTGGAAATGAAGTCATGGCTTTTAAACAATTAGTTTAACAATGGAATTGATTAGAAGGGAATAAATGCCTTATAAAGACATAAGAGAGAAAACCAAACATTGATTCCAAGGGACAGTTCATAAATAGTTCAGACATTTTGGTGCCTTGAATTAAGCATCCAGACTGTCAGCCCAGGAGAATAATGATACACAGCAAGGCAGATCAAAGGATAGAAATCACTTTGTTTTCTCAGTTTTGAAAGTAATTTCATTTACACTTTTTTTTATATTAATTTGCCTTACTGATAGATCCAAAGAATGTACTAGTTACGGCTTTGCCTAATGGCAAAGAGGAATACAGAATTTTAAAAATGCTTTGCTGTTAGATGCCAAAGTAAAGAATTGCACTAAACATCTGGTTTCAGTGTCCAGGTAGAATGAATGATTCAAATCAAATTCATTTGAAATGATTTTTTTTAAAAAAAAATAATAATAACTTGCTCAGCACCATTGTTTCTATTGGTTCCTGCTACTTTTGAGTACTTCTATCTTTTCTTTTTGATGTTTTTGTTTAAATCTGGACAAACTCACCAACCAAAGATTAATCAGTGAGGACTAAGTACATTGTGGTTATTTTTCTATGGGAAGTATTTCTTTTAAACTGCCAAGAACTATTATACTGATAATAAGTCATTAACCATGAGTTATCCTGGATGTAAAATATTCCATGGGTTTGCATAGAAAAGATGTTTTTCTTGAAAATTCATTGATATGAAAAGCAACGTTGAAGCTTTACAGATCTTTAGTAAACGGATGTGTATAAGGCTGGGGCTAAGCTTTTGCAATTTGAATTATGTGTTGTCCTAACAGTTCAGAGCTTGCAAAATATAGTTTTGCTGATCCCAGTTGCCAGTAACCTCACCGAAAAAAAGATGCTCTGTTACAATAAAACAACTTGCATTTTTTGGAGGGGGAGAGGAGAAAAAAAAACCAGAGGAGAAACAGGTAAGAAAAACCACAGATAAAAGATAAAAGTAATGAGAGTGAAGGTTCATTCTCCGAGCTTGTGGGTTAGTTTTTGAATGTTTTATTACCAGGCTAGGTAACATCTTCAGCAGAGTTTAGGGGAAGTTTAGATAAAAGTAATATGTCCCATCATATCTTGTGTTGGCAGGGCTGCTTCCCCTTCAAAATCTGTAGTCCGTCTTTTATCAGCAAGATTCAATGGTGAAAAATTGTAAGAAGCAAAAGACTATTCACATACAGGTAGTCCTCGACTTACACCCATATCTGAATTCTCTTCCTTTGTAAGTTACGGTCCTTGAACTGTTTTCACTTCTATATGCTATTTGAAATATTCATGTCATTCCTTTAAATAATAAGCAAAATAAATAAATAACAAAATAAATAACAAAACAAATACAATGCTTATTAGCTACCAAACAGCTAATCTTTCAATCTTCTTTTTTTAAAATCTTGCATTTCAGTGGGGAAAAGGTTGATCTTGTTTGCAACTTGGATTAACAACAGTAGACTAGATAATTAGGGATAAATATAGCAAAAGGTACAACTGGAGTCAGAGTGAATACATTTGCAGTCAGAATGATTCAAGTGCAATATGATGGTGAACCTAGTTCATCTTTCTCTTGATGTGGTCTATAAGATGTAGGGAACAGTAATAAAACAAACTAATAAAATAGGTTTCACAGAATACAAGAGTTTTACAAGACTGAGTAAGGCCCCTGTGGCAGAGGAAGAGTACTTACCAAAACCGCAAAGATTTGGAATTTAAAAGATGCAAATATTTTCTCAAGCGTCCATGATACTTTGCTTAGTATTTTGATTTGATGGCAGTCCCTATGACTTACTGATACATTCCTAAATCCAATATAAATGCAGCAATGCGTTGAAACTGACAATCTCTTTCTCTCTGTTTTTTTTAGTTTTAGTTTTTGCCCTGTCCAAGCAGCAGCGTATGTTCACTACCTTATATATTTCTTTATGTGAAAGGGGATTTTGCTCCTTACTATATGTCAAATTATCCTTTCACACTCTGGTGATCCATAAGGAGAAGTGAATTCAATTTTAAAAAGGCACAGGCAGTTGCTTGAATCAGAGGTGAAGTTTATTCCTGAGAGCATAATACACACTCAGCTGACTGGAAGTTGGAATTAAGTCTGCCTTAATTTCCCCTTTTATAGGAGAGTTTTGCTTTTGCTTTAGAAAGGAATTCCCTCCAGGAATTCCAAGAAAATGTCATTAGCCAGGCTACCCAAAGGAAGCACTCTGTCATCAGGCACCCTGGTGTGTTTGTACTTCCTGCTTCTTTAAAGGTGGCAATCTTTGGGAGGGAAAGAAATTGTTGGTTATTTAGTTAGAAGGATCCCTGACATCCTGGAAGGAAAGTTCAGGTGAATAAGTGGATGTCACCTGCTACATTTTAATCTTTGTGCTGAGCCTCTTACTATTTCTTACCTTTTGTCCTGATCATAATATTTAACCTTCTGCCCTGGGAGAAGGAAAACTAAATGGCAGAGAGGGTTTGATTCCCTTTCCATAGTAGTGTTATAACCTGCCTGAGATTAAAGATTTAATCTTGATGAAATGAAGGTGTTCGCTATTAAATACCTATTTACATTTTTAAATTTAGATTTGACAGGCAACTGTGCATTTAGGTTCCTCTTTCCTGAACTCATTCTCTGGGGGAAATAGGACAAATATGTTAAAGGGGAAGGACACTAGAGAACGCCTCCCTTTAAATAACCTTGTGCGTCCTTTGTGAATACATTGTGTATTTTGGTCATTGTTCCCTGGGTAATTCTAGTAAAGTCAGCAAGTTGTAATAAAATACATCCTATGCATTTATTTTATTTTATTTTTTGTGCCTTCAAGTCAAGCATGAGACTCCTGCTGACTACCAGGACAAGTCCCTGTAGTTTTCTTCTCAATGTTTTCAGAAGTGGTGTTTGTCTCACCCCTTTCATAGGGCTGAGAGACTCTGGTCCGAGGTCTTCTACCTGGCTTTGTGCCTAAGGCAGGAGTAGAAGTCACCCCTCCTGATTTCTAGTCTGGTGCCTTAACCACTACACCAGTGGTTCTCAACCTTTTTAATGCCGCGACCCCCAACCGGTCATATGTCAAGGACTAAACCAGTCGTAAGTCGAGGACTAAACCGGTTGTAAGTCGAGGACTAAACCGGTCATAAGTCGAGGACTACCCAACCGGTCGTAAGTCAAGGACTTTCCCTGCCCGGGAGCGCTGCGCATGCGTGGTTCCGCCTCCTGCGCCGGCCGAGGCGTAGCTGGCAAGCGGCAGAGACGGAGCAGGCCAACCACCAGCTGGCCCAGCTCAAGGGAGGTAAGGCACCCGCCGGAAAAGGGGAAAAAATGGCAGACAGCCTTGCTTGGCGACCCCTGTGAAATGGTCGATTGACCCCAAATGGGGTCGTGACCCATAGGTTGAGAACCGCTGCACTACACCATACTGCTCTCATTATGCATTCTTATCAAACAGACATATATTCATTCCATTGCCAGGAACATCTGAAAGATAAAAGTAAAGCTTTCCCCTTTCCAGTCGTGTCTGATTCAACCAAGCATGCTTATCTCCATTTCCTAGCTGAGGGAGCCTCCGTTATCCAAAAATGCTTATATGACTGTATGCTGAGGTGCACAAAATGTATGTTAACTGTATGCTGAGATGCACAAAATGCTGTTAACTTCCCATTAAAGTAGTATTTATTTATCTATTGGCATTTGCATGCTTTCAAACTGCTAGGTTGGCAGCAGCTGGGCAAAAACAGGAGCTCACCTCGTCACATGGTACTTGGGTCTTGAACTGCCAACCTTCCGGTAAAAAAGCCCAATGACGTAACCATTAGGTCACTGTTCTCCTCTCAGGAACATCTTACCCCCCTAGTTTAATAATCAGCAATTGATGTAGGAGAAGAAGAGGCAGAGCCTCGGGGTGGAGTCAAGAGAGGAAGCAGCCTGGAGTCATTATATTTCTACAAGTGATCCGTTCCCTTGAATTCTGTTAACTCCTACCCAGCACCAATTTAGTGGTCCTATTTTTTGTATCTGACACTTTCTGCCTTAAAGAAAAGCAGAATTTTTATGGTAGATGCTTTCATGGGTTTGATTTTGCATGAAGTCTTCGCCATAGTTGTCTAGCCTCTCAATGGGTATTTTAGTCTAACACATCTGGAAGGTGCCAGATTGTGTGGAAGGCTGACACAGAGAGAGTAATTGATTTCCAAAAATGCTGTCTTTGAGCTCAGATCCCTCTTCTCTGCATTATAAGTTTCTTGGGAAATACGAATTATAAGCTATCAAATGATCATTGCAGAAGCCTGGCTAACCAGGTTAATCACACCAAAAATTCACTGGTTGAGCTAGCAAGAGTTTCATTGGGATTTAGAAAATAGTCCACCTTGTATCATTAAATGTTATACTAGCATGAGAATGATAATGGGTTCTTAGGATCTCAGTGGAAGCTACAGGATATATATTGGAAAAGGCTATTAAATGATTGTCCTAGATTATCTACGCTTAAGCTTGCAATTTCTGATAGAAGAAATTACACTTCAGTGGTATTGGACCTATTTCAAAAATTTGCATTTCCATGCATTTGCAAGGTAACCACTGTTCCAGGACAAGATTGCCTTTGAGATTCCCTTCTTAGAATGTTTTTAGTCTTGCATATTTATTATCTTCTTTTTGGTTACATGTGAGTTTTGTTGTGTCACTGCATGTGCTTCCAAATAGGTAGAATTGTAACTTGGAACATAAGAGGAGTAAATGATAAGGAACACAAATTAATGAATGTAATGACATAAATAAAAACAGACATGTTGTGAGTCTGTGAAACTAAGAGAAAAGGGAAGATCTATCTGAATGAAGCAGGTTTGATTGTATGGAGCTACTGAATACTTGCAGCAAACTGAAAATATAGGTTTAATTATTAATAAAATGGCTAAAATATACGTCAAAAAGAATGGTCTGGTATTTGTTCTTTTACTCTTAATGGTTGATCTTAAAAGTCAGAGGATATCCATCACTTTGATAACTTCATCAGTCCTAAGTATACCATGATACTAAATTCTCCTGCAGTTAAAAGCTGTGATATTCAGTTAGTGAGTCCTGTTTTGAAACCACAAAAATCTGTTCGTCATTCCAAAGTTTGAGAGATATTTGTCAGATGAAAAGGAAAATGGCTATAAACTTACAGATAATTCTGTATAACACTGATCTTACCCCAGTTCAGATAACATTGTTTTTCCTCTGCTCCAAGACCAGTTGCAATTTCTAGTTTAGGATTTACTTTGTTTCATATTTTTTAAAAGCTTAGACCTAGATTATTCTTATATTAATTCTACACATTCTTCTGGCATAGACAGTTTCTGTTGGGAGTGTGTTTTTGTGTATCTATTTTTATGGTCTTATTGATGATGATTAACTAGTGGGTAGCTATTTAGGGAGACTGATACAGAACTTTACTGGATGTTCTTATTTACATTTATATGTCAATTCCTTAGGTTTATATAGGAATAATGGCTTGGATGAATTGATGCCAAAAATGTCCTCTTTGGAGCAACAGTGAATATTGGCTCCAGTTTTTAAAGTATATAAACCATCAGAAGATGCTACAAAATCAACCACTGAATATGTAGGTGTGAAACAGCCTTTAATTGTGGAGGAACATGAAGCTTCATTCTTGTGTCAACTAGTCTAAAAACAATTTAAGTCAAATAGACTCCTGTGCTGAATATTTAGCCGTAGACTCTTGTGTTGAATATTTAGCTAAGCATGAAATTGTTTAGTATCATTTGGAAGGGGGGGGGGAAATCCTCCTAGAATTTAGGGAGATGATTTTACCACCCAACATCTTAAATCAGCACTATGTCAGATTATCAATGGAAAGCTTGTGATAACTGTCTTTAAGAGACAGGGACTTTGGCTGTCTAGACAGGATCTGATATTGAACTCAATGAGTTTTGCAGTCTGATTCTTTAAATGGTTGGCACCTATCAGAATTCAACAGGCTGCAGACATAATGATTATAACAACAGTGAAGATAAGTGCACCAAGTAGCATTATTAGCCCATGAATGACTTTGTCTTAGGTATTGTGTGGCCATTTGTTTATTTGTCCCCTGATGTTCCCCATGAGGTGAAATTGCTTAGGAATTGAATGACATTTGCTTGGAAGGTGAAATACTCTCAAGAATCCATTGTATTAAATGTTACTGTACTCTATTCGGTACTGACAGGACTGTAAAATGGAATTCTTAATATGTACCAGGTTTTTCTTCTAAGTAATACTAGGTGATCTCTCACAAATGCACTGATATTGTGCACTAATGGCTAAGTTAGACATGACACAATTTACTCAACTGGGAATGTAGGTTTATATTTTTATTTTAAAATAAGAGATCGGGAATATGATCCAGATTGGAAATGGATATTACCAAATCCAGTAGTGGGAGTCAAATATGTGAACAACCGGTTCTCTGTGTGGAAGCTGCTTCCAGAAGTCCATTCTGGGCCTGGACAACAAAAAATTAGCTACCGGTTCTGCCGAAATGGTGCGAACTGGCTGAATCCCACCACTGACCATATCCCTCAACCTTTTCACATTATTGAGAAAGACAATAAGTACTTGTTTTCACTGTGTGTAAACTGAATCTGGGGTGGGATGGGGTGTCAGGCACAGTCCTCATTGGTGTCAAGGAGATTTATTCCCTCATTGCAAGGAGAAGGTAAATCTCCTTCCTTCATCCCAAATCTGGTATGAACCACAGAAGGAGCTTGATCTGCTCACTTATTTATTTTAAAAATAAATTTTATTCTTGTCTTGATGGGTTTGTTCTCCTATGAGACTCTTGTCTCAGGACAAGAGTCAGCAGTCCATCTGCATTTAAAAGACAAAGGCCACTCTTTCAAAGAAAGCAAAGTCCACATTTTGGACAGAGAGGACAGCTGGTTTGAAAGAGGGTCAAAGAGGCCATCTATGTCAAAACTGAACAGCCCTCTCACAACAGAGGGGGAGGGATCCGACACCATCTATCTTCAGTCTACAACACAGTCCTTTCAACAGTTGCAAGAAGGCTCCACACACCCATTTGCTCTACTCAGGTGTCCCTGAAGACACAGATAAGCTTCCAGATAGCTTTAACAACTCGCTAAAAGAATGCAAATGAACAGCTATCTGAAAAGGAATATAAATCTTTCCATTCCCCACCATCCAGTCAGATCTGAAGAAGCTTCTTGGATGAGAAGCAAAACATCTTCAAAGAAAAAACAGAAAGTCCAGTTGCCTCATGAAAAAAGCATCTTTGGGATAACTATGACCTGGATGACTGAGAATCTCTATAGAAATTTTTCAGTGCTGTTGTAATTTTGAACAGTCATTAAATGAATGGTTGTAAGTCAAGGCTACTTTTACAAATTCCTGGATTATCTTGGTAACAGTTCAGTTTTGATGCACCAGGGTTCTCTCCTCAGAAATGGGCACAACTCTTTCAAGCTAATTTGGCTATTGAAATCTTATTAGCAACACATGACTGGCCATCATCAGGGCTAGATCTAGGAAGATTCCCAAGTGGCAAATTTAACAATAAGAGGATGCACAATTCTGGCCAACTCAAATCCCAAAGTCCAGTCCTGGGAATGTTTAGCAACCTTGTCCAAATTCAGCTTCATAAAGCAAATTCCCTTGAGCTGCAGTAGTAACAAATCTTGAAAGGAACATATAGGAAATGAACAAATTCTTTGCAATGCAACACAAGTAATGATTTGTATATGATGATGGGAACACTTGATCAGCTTCATAGGCTGTGATGGGGGTAACATTCTGGCTCCTCTTCTGAGAGGATAAGTGCTATGAGGAGTAGGCAGATTTTTAAATGCTCTCCAATGTAGGGATGTCAAAGAAATTAGCCATGGATTTCTATGAGAGATGTAATGGAAATGACTTTGGGAGACAAAGGAAAAAGTCACAGTGAGGGGATGGATGGACAAGAGGCAGCTTATCCAGCAAAAGGAATCTGGGTGTGGCAATTAGAAGTTGCATACAATAGTTGTAAAGAAGAATGGATGCAACTTTTCATTGGAAGTCATTAGAATATTGCACAAAGCAGGCAATAAATATTGGAGTGCTAAATGGGAGTATAATCATACTGGCATACTTAGACACCATGTATGAAATTGTATTTCTGAACACTGCCCTGAATAAATGTCTGACAGTATATAATAAATTAACATTCCAGGGAAAAAGTCATAATAAACCTATTACCCTTAGGTCCCAGTTTAACTTAAGGGTAATAGGTTTACTGCAACTCTTTCCCTGGAATGTTAATGCTTCTACTTTCATATACCGTATCAGAAAGGTTTTTCAAGTGGGATGAGGATTTTGTGAGAGATAAAGTTAGGAAAAGAAAGACATGATTTTAATTGTCAGAACAGTCTTCTTCTAATTCCAGGTTACTATGTGTCCAGTTTAATTCAGATCCATCTGCGTCACTTACTGTACTGTATTTAATGGCAGAACCCCAATTAAAATACAGACAGTTGGTCTTATTGTGCTAAACCAACCTACACTTACAACATGTAAAGATACATTATGCATGACCACACAGATAACGCTTGCAAGTTATTTTTCAAGCTTTGCTGGCTGACAGAAATACAACAAGTAATTGATGCAATAGAGTGATAATACAAATGCCCACAATCTATGCAGAACCCTACTGAAGACAAACGTGCTGTTCAAAGGGCCACTGGATTTTCTTGGTCCAGTTCAGAATTGAAGAAGCTTTTTGGATGAGAAGCAAAACATTTTCAAGGAAACAAAAAACAAAAAAGTCCAGTTGCCTTTGGAACAACACCTCTGGGACAACCGTGACCTGGATGACTGAGAAGCTCCATAGACCTAGGCAGGGAAAACAAAGCCACCCTCTGAAATCCAAATTTCACAAAAATTTCAAGACAGAAGCTTTTCCACAGTAGACCATCTTTGGTTATCTTTTTTTACCTCCATATGGTAGAAGTTAGTGATTTGCACTATAAGGTTTTATTTTCCCCACTGAATTATCATCCAGGACAGTGGTGGCGAACCTATGGTACGCGTGCCAGAGGCGACACTCAGAGCCCTCTCTGTGGGCACTCGGTCTCTAAAAGGTTCGCCATCACTGATCTAGGATATTCTCATTCTTATCTATTACTATCATACCACCATGAAAAATGCAGTGTCTCATCAGCAAACTAAAATAATAGTAGTCAAAGAACTCATCAGCTCACTCAGCTACCAAATTCTGCATAAGTTATCAAGGTTGGGGAATCCTGGCATAACAGATGAAATATGTCTGGATCCACACCTTCACTAACCAAAATAATATGGGGAATATTTTGTTGCCTTGGAAAAGAACTAGGAGCTCATAAATAGCTGAAGGAAAATGAGGGTTGTTTTTTTTGTAATGCATATGTCTCTACTGAATAATGTCATATCTTGTTTTATTTCCTTGCATGGAATTATTTCCGGAATATAGGCTGCAATTAAATCTGTTATTCCTTTACCTTGCTTGCTCAGTACATGCTTTCATCTATTATCTCATTTGTGTGTTCATTACTTTTGAATTCACAGGCCTACTGACTCCTTTTGCATGGCAAAACAGAGATTTCCAGTGGGTGCCAGAAAAGGGCTGGGGAAAAAATGTTTTTTAAAAAAAGCTTAAGAATAGAAAACTATTATTAATAGATGAAACTATGATAAATGATTTCAGTATTGTCCCAAGAATATTACCTGCACGCAGTGCTTTTTTTCTATTAAAAAAGGTGCCGGAACTCACACACATCATACAACCCGCCTTGCCTACCCTACAAGGTTCCATCCAAAAAAGGTGCCGGAACTCCGTTCTGGGCGTTCTATGAGAAAAAAAGCCCTGCCTGCACATGTCTATCAAGTCATCAGAATATGAGTTTAACTTGAGGGAGATTTTATCAAGATGCTTACTTTTATGTTTATAGTTAATTGAATCAAAACTGATCACAGTGATCAAATCTGAGCCCGAACAATACTGTACTTTATTACATTTTGACTGCTGCTTAGGGCCACAAACATTGAAGCCTTTTAAAAATATATATCCTTATTGTTAACGTTCTAATTTTCCTGCTTGCACACAGAGGAATAAACAAAAATGTTACACAGCAGGTGTGGACTTTTCCACTTTCAAAGTGCCATACTTCTGGGTACCAATTTATCTGCCTTACCTTTTATTGCTACAAATAGCCATTGAATATAACTGGGTCATTTTTTATAATAAAGGTTCCCTTAGAAGTGCTATTTTAGTTCTACAATAAGTGTACAGGTCTATTTATTATGTATTTATGTTTTGTCTCTAACTAATACCTTGCCGTTAGCAGTCCAGAGGAATAGCTATGTGATATTAATCAGGGTAGACAACTTTGATTACAAACCTGGGGGTAGGGAAGAGGAGTTTATATATAAAAAAGAGCTTGGAGTGGGGGGGGAGTCCATATAGAAAATTAGGAACTCTTTGTTGTTCTAATGCAGGGGTCTTCAAACTTGGTCCTTTTATGACTTGTGGACTTCAACTCCCAGGATTCCTCAGACAGGCATGCTGGCTAAAGAATTCTGGGAGTTGAAGTCCACAAATCATAAAAGGGCCAAGTTTGAAGACTCCTGCTCTAATATGATATCATTTCATAATGGTGGTATTGATAGCAATGGTGAGATTATATAGACTGCAAAAGGCAACATAAAATGAATATATAAAAGATCAGTAAGAAAAAATGGAAGCAGAAACCTTATTTTGGTTCTTTCAGATTCTGGATCAATGTTATGATATGTTGCAGGTTTGGGTTATTACAACTACAAGCATGTGGGTAGGTAGATCTATTCCATTCTAAATGAAACCTGATTTTTAAAGTAAGTCTCATCTTTTCTGTGTTTTCTGTCAGAAGCATTAGCCAAAGGATCCCATGCAATATTGCTTGCCTGTGTCATGCTACAAAGATTTTATTAAGACTGCCATATTGCTTCTAGCTTGCCTACAGTTGCGAGGGGAGGATGGGAGAGCTTGGGATCTACAATTGTTCCCTATCAGTGTGAGAACCGAAGGTCTCTTCTCATAACAACTGCTGGAAGATTAATTGGATAATATGACCTAAACCAGGGGTGTCAAACTGCCGGCCCGTGGGCCGGACACATCATCAGAAAACCACACTCACCCCATTGCCAGCAAAGGTGAAAAAGCTCCGATACGTTGCGCAATGTCATGTGACATCGCAAGTTTGACATGTCTGACCTAAACGGTCAGAGAGGGAGGAAAAGTTTTACTCTTCTAATTATCTGTTTCCCGCCATATTGCCAGAGCTAGCTTTCCTTCTATCTACTATCTTCTATGTTATGCCTANTAAATAGAGACACAGCTTCTAATATTCGGTTTTTTAATCTGGTTTTACAGGGGTTTGTATTTTTTATGCTTTGTATTTGTACTGTTTTTAATACGCTGTGCACCGCCCTGAGTCCTGCGGGAGAAGGGCGGTATATAAATTAAATTAATAATAATAATAATAATAATAATAATAATAATAATAATAATAATAATAATAAAGTTTACATTAGAGTTCGCTATGTCTCCGGTGTTCTACTTCGTTGGGTTTTTCAGCCGGGATATGACAGCCAGATCCTTGGCCCATCCTGGTGCTCAACGTATTTAAAGGATTATGTCTGTAAGCAGAAATGTTGGGCAGAGGGAGAATATCTGAAGGTGATGCTTGCCACTAACCAGCCACTACCATTATCTTCCTTGTCATAATGCCTTGGTAAGGCCACACTTGGAATACTGCGTCTAGCTTTGATTGCCACAACGTAAAAAAGATGTTGAAACTCTAGAAAGAGTGCAGAGAAGAGCAACAAAGATGATTAGAAGACTGGAGGCTAAAACATGAAGAACAGTTGCAGGAATTGGGTATGTCTAGTTTAATGAAAAAAGGGATGGTGTGACCTCATAGTAGTGTTCCAATATCTAAGGGGTTGCCACAAAGAAGAGATAGTCACGCTATTCTCCAAAGCACCTGAAGAAAGGCAAGAAACAATGTGTAGAAACTAATGAACAAAAGAAGCAACTAAGGAGAAATTTCCTGACAGTTAATCAGTGGAACAACTTTCCTCCAGAAGTTGTGGGTTCTCCATTACTGGAGATTTTAAGAAAATTTGAACAGCCATTTGTTTGAAATGGTATAGGATTTCCTGCCTGAGTAGGGGGTTGGACTAGACCTCCAAAGTCCCTTCCAACTTTGTTATTCTATTATTCTCTAATTATGGCATAGCATAGTGAAAAGATAGGTAGACCTATTGACTGTTTTGAAATTTCAATTGACCAGAGCCAGGTAACAAAAATATATATAAATACAGGATTCAGGCAGGCATTCATCAGGTTCGTGCCTAGGAATTATTTTCAGTCACCAAAACTCATTGTCCTTTCAAGCAAAAGACCATTTGTGTTCATCCCAAGCATTCTTCCCTTTAGGAATCCAGGTGGGCCAGGCAGCAAGGCTAATTTACATGTTGCAGTCATCCGGAGATCTGCTTGATCTAGTCTCTGTCTTTTCAGCAAAGTAGTAAAGAAATACATACCAGGCTTTCCTATCTGGGAACTCCAGATACTGTATGCTTTCT
>NW_015393596.1:10274-22338 GCF_001527695.2 Protobothrops mucrosquamatus | reverse complement strand
CTTTCAAGCAAAAGACCATTTGTGTTCATCCCAAGCATTCTTCCCTTTAGGAATCCAGGTGGGCCAGGCAGCAAGGCTAATTTACATGTTGCAGTCATCCGGAGATCTGCTTGATCTAGTCTCTGTCTTTTCAGCAAAGTAGTAAAGAAATACATACCAGGCTTTCCTATCTGGGAACTCCAGATACTGTATGCTTTCTAGAGCAAGGATGATAATATAAGATCTGTGTAAAAAGTGATAGGAAGCTTGTTTCTCTCCAGATTTTGCTAAACTTCAATTTCCAGCACCTGTTCTATAATAGCTGATGGGGAGGAGGCTGGAAATTAAAGTTCAATATCATGTAGAAGGCAGCTTTGAGTAGGGTAAAAGAAGGTTGAATCTCTTCCATCTCCTTCGGAAGCCACCCTTGCTTCCCACCTCTACATCTGAAGACCTGAATAGGCAATTAGCCATAGATTAACCCATCTAGGAGATAGACAAAGACAATCTAGGATTCTGTCTATTATAAAACATGGTTGCAAATTTTAGAAAAAGGTTCCTCCTGATCTCCCACTCCAAAAGTTGTGTGTAGGCTTAGCATATCAAATCAACCAGATTTATGGGTAAGAGAGGTCACTTCTGCTTTCTCTAAGATCACTGATGTTAGTATATGCAACCCATAATAGCTCCTTGGCAACTCTTACCAAAATGAGCAACCTCAGAATATTTAAGGATTAGCTTCAGCGCTTTCAGTGACCTTATTTATATCCTCTGACTGATGAAAGTAAAGCAAGAACAACTAATATATGACCACTTGAATCCATTTGGAGCAATCTCAGATAGTGATACATGATATGCATTTAGATGAGTAATCAAAACATTAAATAATGTGTTTGCTACTAAAAAAAAAATACAGTGGAGATATGAGCCGGGGTATCCAGTGTCCACATCTGTTCCTCTCAATGTGTATTTAGAACTGGTTTTCATCTATTAATAACTGATTGATCTTGTTCAATGTTGAGTTATTACTCATCATCTCAAGCACAGGGTAAATCTAAAGAAAACACAAGTAGATTAGTTGCTGGCATTTCTGAAAGGAGAGAACTAGGCCAATCGTCTCTGGTATGTTTTTCCCTCGGATTTATATAAGCATGCAAAAATAAAAAGTCTTCCCAAATTATTAGAATATCAGTTGTGTTAGAAACAGTTTTTTCAGCTGTGATGTATTTTGCATCCAAGCTGATTCTGTTCTCAGTGAAGCCAGGAGCGAGAGTGTCAGCTGAAGCTTCACACTGAGCCTCACCCCTGAGACTCAGAGAGCTATGCCAAATTGCAGCATGCAGAAGAGCAAATGCAGATTTTAATTCACTGAAAGTAATTGAAAGGTAGCCTCTTAGACTGCTACTTCTTTTATTATTTGGGTCAAGCCGATCCTCTTCAGACCAGTCAACATTTGGGATGTAAATGACAAGGAATAAAGATAAACCAACAGGGGCACAATTGGTTCTTCCTTAAGTCTTGTCTCCCAGGGAAGCAATTTCATATTTCAGAGCATAGCTTTGTTGAATACGGATTGGGGCAACTCACTGTGGCCAACTTGCCATAGCCGACTCACCCTGACTATCTCACCATGGCCAACTCTCTGTGGCCAACTCACCATGGGGCAACTTGCTGTGGGACAATTCAATGTGGGATAACTCAAGAGAGGAAAGTAGAATTGCACCTCACTCAACCTTGAGAACTTCTAACTAGAGAAGATTCAAACCTTTTCTTAAAGCAAGGCAAGGCCCACTGAAATTCACTTGTCCCTCTCTTGAGTTATCCCATGTTGAATTGTCCCTGGGCGAGTTGGCCACGTGAGTCATGGCTAGGATGAATTGGCCACAGCGAGTTGGCTGTGGCAAGTTGTCTTAGACTTTGTTGCTTAGCCATTGTTTTATTTGTAAAAGATGTCTCATTGAATCTCCAACATCTCCAAATTAGACTGGGAAAAAAATATCCTGATATCCAGCCACAGCATTGCCCGTCAATATAAAGGTTGATTAGATGGACCAAGGTTCTAACTCGAGTTAGTATAACTGTATAACTTATAAGTTTCTATATTCCCACCTTGGCCTAAATTGTTGGAACTCTTTGGTTAAGGTGCTGTTCTACAAATCTAGAGATTGTGAGCTCTAGTCCTCCCTTTGTGAACTGTGAGGTTTTTCATCTATCTATCTATCTATCTATCTATCTATCTATCTATCTATCTATCTATCTATCTATCTATCTATCTATCTATCTATCTATCTATCTATCTATTTTGTAAGCCACATGGAGTCATCTTGTGTGAGTTGGGTAGCCATATGAAGCCACAATCCCTCTAATTCATTATATGTATAACACATTATTGCATATATAATAATAATAATAATCCTCATATCTTAGCATCACCCTGGTAACAACTTCAGTGAAAACATTTTCTTCTTTTCAATGACTGCTACTTCAGTTATGAACAAGGTGCCTGTCTCTTTGAATTTTAAAGTCCCATAAGGGCTTATAGTCTTCTCTTAGCTCACAAACTAACATTTTCCTATAATTGTTTTATTTTTCAAAATAGTTATTTATAAGGTGACCTGACATTTTTCAGGTGACATTTTATTTATTATCAACTGTTTCAGAATTGTTTATCATGTTTAATATAATTTTTATTAAATCTTTTAAACAATAAGATAAAAGCTAGCACAAACTAATATAAAGTAAGAAAAAAGAAAGCAATCAAAGAAAAAGCAAACAGTATAAGACAAAAAATTGAAGAAAAATGAAAGAAAGAAAGAAAGAAAGAAAGAAAGAAAGAAAGAAAGAAAGAAAGAAAGAAAGAGAAAAGAAAGAAAGAAGTGGCTTCCAATACTCTGGAATTGTTTTTCAGGTGTTCATGAAAAGGCAGCTATTGGAGATATGCTGCAAATAAGTATATGTATATGTATCTATATGTCTAAAATAGTCTTGAAGATATGAGTTTCGGGTATATTCATATTCAAAAACTAAAACACAGATCACCGAGACTGAAGAATTTATTTAAAAACTTAGCTTTCGTCAGCATCTGCTGATATCATCAGAGTTCTAGCCAGGATTGAGAATCATGTTCTTATAGTCTCTGTAACACCAATAGTTTGGCTAACGAGTGTGTTACTGGTCTATTCGGCTCCTCCCCCCCATAATTAATTGCTCTGTTCTTTCTATCGCGCTTGTTAACAGCTGTTTGAATTTCGGCGCTCTGCTCCTCTCCTTGCAGCCCGCCCATGCGGATTGTGCATTCTGCCGTGTGCAGTCATCTCGCCGCTTTTCTGACATTTGCATACGCGATGCTGCCATTTCAGCTGGTTGTTCCTTCTTGCTGTCATTGTCCCTGTCCATGTTGGTTCCAAGTCTTTTGCTGTCACTCATCAGCACCATCTGCCTCCTCTCGATCATTTGCTGTACCCTAAATCGATTGAGGAACGGTTATGATCCTCTGTTGACCTGTTTATATCAGTGAGGATCTGTGGCTGTTTCATCCTTGCAGTTTTCTTATTTAAAGATATCTGCCAGCGTAATGTCTGATAAGCTGGTAACAGTTCAATATGCCAGTTGATGGAATGCTTGTTGGATAGCCATGCCTCTTTTAGCAAATGGCCACCCTTTGTTACATCATGAGCAATGACCCTGGCCTCAGTGAAGTTGAACATGTGGTTATGTTCTGCAGTGTGAGCCCACACTTGGGACCACTGCTCATGAAGTTTGATGGCCAACTGATGTTCATGTAGTCTCGTTCAAAGATGCTTCGTAGTCTCACCTACATAATTGCATGCACAATTATTACAATTAATTTGATATACCACTGATGACATCTCACTCATGGGCAGGGGTTCTTTGGGGTGCATTACCCATGTTCGAAGGGTCTGATTGGATTTTTGTGCCACTCTAATGTTATGCTCAGATAGTATTCTTGCAGCCATCTCTGTCACTCCATGGATATAAGGGAGTGTGATCCAAGTGATAGTGATTGGAAGCCTGTCATCTGCAGCACATGGTGCCTGTTGCTGGTAATAACGTCAGATTTAGTCGACAGAATAGCCGTTCTGTATGCACACCTGATACAGGTGTGCATGTTCCTTAGCTTTTTCACTTGCTGTGCTGCAGTGTGTATTTACTCTGTTAAACAGGGTACGGATGCAGCCGATTTTGTGGGTGGTAGGATGATTGCTGTCGCTATGGAGTATTCTATATGTGTATATATTTGTGTCTGTGTGTATATATGTGTGCAGCAAATCCAAGCTGGTGTTGCCTTGATTTAACCTTTTTACATACTTTTGGCCTGAATGATTGAGTCTTCATTTACATATGTCTGAGAGATCCCTTCCTTGCAAATCTCTCATTTTGATGCCAGTTACTGTTGCTTTAAGACCCTCATTTCATGGGAAGCATGAATGTAGAAGCAGTTTTGCACGTGTACGATAAGCATATGCCAAGGATGGTAGGTGGTAGTCCCACATGCATAAATATGTATGTGAATACCACACAAAAACTGTCCTGCCCACATCTCTCTCTCTCTCTCTCTCTCTCTCTCTCTCTCTCCCTCTCCCCCTCTCCTTCTCCCTCCTTCCCTCGCTTCCCCTCCCCTCTCTCTCATTGCATGAGTTCCTAAACTATTCTTAGGGTGGGCCAAAAGGTTCAGCTGCTTAGCAGTTTCTGCCACAATACTCATGCCTTGGGAAAAGCAGGGAGGAGATAGGAATCTCACTATGGCACAGGTAGGATGGAACAATAGGCTGTTCCGAAAATCAAATATCCCTTTACACGAAGATCAAGTGTATTGAATGTTTTACTAGATGGTCACCATTAAACGGGTCGATCCATTAATTTAGGACGAGACCGTCTCCCCTCTTGTACTACTAAATTGTCAAGCGTGAGACCTCGGATCCGTCTTTCTACCCAAATTGTCCCCTGTACCCTCGTCTTCTTAACGACTCCTTCTTACCAGCATTAAAACTGGGCTACAGAAATTGCCATGCCTAATATTGGTCCTATTTAAAAGGCTCAAAAGGGACTGTTACTATGAAAAGAGGTGCAACGTACAGCTCTAATGTCTCAGAAGGGGTATTTGGGGAAAATTAAGAAGGGAATGATCAATGCAATAGCCGTATTCTCTGGCACGACTGTCAGGTTAGTGGGTGTCTTAAGGTGGGTCCCTATTGCTACCTAACATAAATGGCCACTTATCTCCTTATAATATCTTCTATTAGCTTGAGAAAATGGGGGTGGGGGACAATAAGGGAGGCATATATCTGAATCCATGTGACTTTTCTTTTTGCTCTTTCTGATAGCCAATATGTAGTAATAAAGGACTGGGTGCATTCAGAGCACAGCAGTCCAGCCAGTTTTCCTTCCAGCAGTTGGAATTCTCTTCTTGTTGCTAATATAGCCTCCTGGAATGTGCATGATAATTCGGTAACTTCAGGAAATTCTAACGGAGAAAATATTCTCAACACCGTGCCTTATATTTACTTTTATTTGAGGGTCTATCTGAACGATCATGACTCCTGTTATGAATCTACCCAGGGATTAAAAACTTCAGAAGAGGCACTTCTGTAAATGTTCCTAATGTCAGAAACTCACTTCTCTGGCACATAAAAGAGGACTTTCTCCTTCATCACTTCCAGGCTATTCTTTCTGGAGTACTCCCTTCAGAATTGTGTTTGGCCCCCAGTCTCTCACTGTTTAGAAACCATGTTTGTTTGTTTTTTCACAGTGCTTTTGATTAATTTTAAATTGTGTTTTTTTATTATATTTTAATAATTGTTAGTCATTTTGTGAATGAAGACAGGATATAAAAGGAATGAATGGAAATCCCCATGGTTATCTTTCTTTTTTCAAACATAATTTGGTGGATCTTTCCTTTCTTTTTTTCTTTCTTTCTTTCTTTCTTTCTTTCTTTCCTTCCTTCCTTCCTTCCTTCCTTCCTTCCTTCCTTCCTTCCTTTCTTCCTTTAGTTCACCCAAGATCGGTGAACAAGCAGCTGCTGAAGTGTTCACTTAAGTTGCTCTGAACCACCATTGAGGTTCTCCAAATGTACATTTTAAACCCTTCCCACCTCTAATCGATCACATCATCCAAACTGATAACATGATCTTTCATGACAAGTGCATAATGTTATCATCTAACACTTCTACAGTTTTTTGTTATATTCTGTTCTGCCTTTCCTCTCAAGGCAATGTATATAGTACAGAGAATAAAAGAAAAAGCAAGAAAGGAGAGAGAGAGAGAGAGAGAGAGAGAGAGAGAGACAGAGACAGAGACAGAGACAGAGACAGAGACAGAGACAGAGACAGAGACAGAGAGACAGAGACAGAGACAGAGACAGAGACAGAGACAGAGAAACAGAGAGAGAGAGAGAGAGAGAGAGAGAGAGAGAGAGAGAGAGAGAGAGAGAGAGAAGGAGGAGGAGGAAGAGGAAGAAAAAGAAGAAGAAGAAGAAGAAAGAGGAGGAGGAGGAGGAGGAGGAGGAACAGCAACAACAGCAACAACAACCATATAGATTCAGTGGGAGACAGTCCAGCCTACCTTGTAGACTGGTTTTGTAGGCAAGAGAGAGCTCCTGGAGGAAAGGCGAGACTTAGTCTAACAAATAAATAAACATCACAGGAAATGCAATCTTTTTTTTAATCCAGCATATACATAGGGTCCTTAATTTTCAGTATTAGTTGCATATCTTTTAGTGCTGTACTGTCAGATGGTTATTTTTTCCATTGCTCCACTTGTATCTTTTTTGTTAATAAAATCTTAACAAACAATCAGAAGAAATATAAGTATTAGTTATTATGGGGGTCAGAAAAATAAGAGCAATGCATGCTTGGTTGCTGCACGGACCTTGTTCACTCTATGGCAGAATCAGAAAGCAAACCAATCTACCTGTCACTGTTGCAATGAAAACAGAAAATAGAGGAAAAAATGTTGAAGCCAGGATAAGGGTGCACAAACTGAAATGATCAAGGTGCAGAGAGTGAAATAAATCTTCAATTGCAAACAAGGATAAAATGGAAACTTTCTTCAGAAAGAAGATAAAAATCTATGCTCTATTACTCCTGAGTAAAGACAGAGAATTATGGTCTTAAACAGCCCAGTCCAATCCAAGTGCGATCTCCCTTAGTACTCAAGATAAATCTTCTGTTTGAAGATGATAATTGCTCATTAATTCATTCTGGAAGGCATCATGGGTACTAAAAACAATGAACAAACCATGTGATTTACCATGTAACCCTTTATTTCAGTAGCGAGTCATGGGACAGCCGACTCCAGCAAGTACCAGGACAAGATTTTCATTTCAAAACTCATTGAATACCGAATTTTGACATCTTTTAAAGCAGTTCTGAGGTATGACTGTATATGCAGTCATGAAAGCAGCCTTAATTTGCTCAGGCAAAATTTGCAGCTGCTATTTACATAACAACACATAGATGGAAACATTAGTGAGATTGGGTTGACTGCATTAATTAATAAATGAAATTAATGCCACTCTAGTTTGGCCCTGAGAGGCCTCTCATGTCTATCTTCATGGGGCTTTATCTTTGCATATGTAAATTGAGTTCTTCTTGTCCTTAAAAAGATTATTGTTTGTACTTGAAAAGTCATGCCTGAATTTATCACAATCTCCCCAATTAGGAAGATGGATATAACACAAAAATCCTGTACACAAGCTTACCTACTTTGAAAATTAGGGTTTCCTACTGCCAATGCTGAAACCAGTCTTGGAGAACTTTTCACCTTAGGAAATATGGTGCATGATACATATCTGGGACAAACTTTTATATAAAGCTTATTAAAATCCACCCATTTCAAAAATTAATTGTCCCTTCCATCTGTATCTATACACACAAATCAACTTAGATAAGAATAGAATAGAGCTGGAAGAGACCTTGGAGGTCTTCTAGTCCAGCCCCCTGCAGGAGAACCTATACCATCTCAGACAAGTGACTGTCCAGTCTCTTAAAAATCTCCAATGATGAAGTGCCCACGATTTCTGGAGGCAAGCTGTTCCACTGGTTAATTGTCTTCACTGTCAGGAAGTTTCTCTTTAATCCCAGGTTGCTTCTCTCTTTGATCAGTTTCCAACCATTGTTTCTCGCCCTTCCCTCTGTGCTTTGGTGAATAATGTGACCTCCTCTTCTTTCTGGCAGCCCTTCAAATACCAGAATACTGCTATCATGTCTCCCCTATTTCTTCTTTTCTTTAGACTAGACAAATCAAAGTCCCACAGCTGTTCTTCGTATGTTTTAGTCTCCAGGCCTTTGATCATCTTAGTTGCTCTTCTCTGAATTTTTTCCAAACTCTCAACATCTTTTTTGTGATATAGTGACCAAAATTGGCTGCAGTATTCCAGGTGTGGTCTTACTAGGGTTTTATAAAGCGGTACTAATACTTCGCGTGATCTTGATTCTATGCCTCTTATCAAGGATCTGGGATAGGCAGATGTGGATGTTTGAATTGATGGTATTACAGATATCATCGCAGGATGGAAGCTGTTCCTAGTAAGGCCACCTTTTGCAATTGACTGATGGCAAATTTGTCAATATCAATGGTGTCCAACTGGTGCTCCAGTTGTTTTGGGATTGCACCCAAGGCGCCTATTACTACTAGTAGTAGTAGTATCCCATTATGGCAGGACTTTGTTATATGAGGGTAAAGAGAATTAAGCCTTCTCTGTTCCTGGGAACTCAGTCTTTCAGCTTGCTTTCAGATAATTTCAAAATAAATGTGATCAAATCCCATCAATTTTTAAGCATAAATTCCATGTGTGACACACACAAAAGGGTCATTGGCTATGGCCTCTATTTTGATTTTTTTTTCCCTCCACCACAAACACACTGAGTGTTCTTTTACTTTGCAGGTGATGAGTTACCCGATTTAGTTATTGTGAAGAAAAGCTACACATGATTGGAATGCTGTCACAATTTTTAGAATTGTGTGATCGTAGGCTTGCAATCACTATAAAGAGGGATTTTTCCTAAACCTGATTAACAGCCTGGGTGAAGCTATAGTTCATGTGGACTGATAATATGCGATTGATTCTAGAAAATCACAGCCTCATCAATGATGAACGGCTGAGGGTACTAGGTATGTGTAGCCTATTGAAGAGAAGGATTGGAGGGATAGGATAGCTGTCTTCCAGTACTTGAGGGGCTGTCACAGAGAAGAGGGGGTTGACTTATTCTCCAAAGCACCTAAGGGCAGGACAAGAAGTAATGGGCAGAAGCTTGTTAGAGAGAAATCCAACCTAGAAGTAAGGAGAAATTTTCTGACAGTGAAAACAATTAATCAATGGAATAACTTTCCTCACAGAGTTGCGGATGCTCCATCACCAGAGGTTTTTCAAAAATAGACTGGACAACCATTTGACTGGAATGATATAAGGCAGGGGTAGGCAACCTTGGCTATTTTATGACTTGTGGACTTCAACTCCCAGAATTCCTGAGCCAGCCATGCTGAGGGGAAAGGGAGAGGTTTCCATACTGAGCCATGCTGGCTCAGGAATTCTGGGAGTTGAAATCCGCGAGTCATAAAAGAGCCAAGGTTGCCTACCCCTGGTATAAGGTCTCCTGCTTTGAGCAGGAGGCTGGACTAAAACACTTCCAAGGTCTCTTCCAACTCTATGATTCTATAAAACCATTGCAGCAATTATATATGATCTCTTTTGTATTAGCCGAAACAAATTTTTTCTCATTTTTATGCATCTCACATAAAATGATAAGGTAATGGAAGGGGGAAAACAGCAATGTATAACATAGAGGGTCCACAGTAACTAGCTCTTGATAGGAATGACAGCCCTATTTGTGTTGTTAAACAGTACATAATTAAAAGTCAATACATCCAGATCATAAAAAAACCCTCTGTAACTAGTCAACCTCTCACTCAGAATTCCGGTGAGGAAACTATTTAAAATCCAACTATGTCTAATTTGGAAAAAAAAATAATTCCTTTGGAACATAAAAGTTTCACTAGGATATCAAAGTTGTAGATTAACATCCGTAGGTAAAGTTCAGTTTAAGGTTATCTATGCAAAAGAGATAAATGGTTGTTTATTTCCACACATTGCTGGTAGCATACTGTTCAGAAGTCGATTTACTTCCTTTGAGAATATCTGTCATATCAAAGAGAAAAGGATTCCTTATTAGGCTGTGCCCATTTCGTAATGAACAGAAGCGGCAAATCTCCAGAGAAAAGAGTTCTTTACTTCCAAGCTCTGAGAACTTTTAAAGGAAGTTTGGTAACTATGGTTTCAGAAGATTTGTTCATCCAAGGAATGGTTCTTCAGCCTCCATTCATGCAAACACATTCCACACAATCAGGCAATTGACTCTGAGCTGCATCTCTCAAGAAGCCATCTCAAGTCACAATGTTCCATAGATGGGGACTGATGGGATTTGGTTCAAACTGTTTAAAGATTGCTTTTTCCTGCCAGGAAATGGAGGAAGTAGCAATAGTCAACCAGAATATCTGTGTTCAGGTCCAAGTAACCCACTGAAGTGATGGCAGAAATTGCATAGACAGCAAAGCAAGTATTAAATACACTGCTACTAAGAAAGAAAAAAACTAGTATATCAAGAGATTAACACAGTTCTGTTGTCTTACATGCTTTGAAGCTTTCGGCCCTCCAGTTTTATGGCAAACTCCATGATGGCAGAGCTTTGTTAGAGATAATGGAGTTGAGGCATATTGGCAGATACCAGTTCTGTTCCATTGATCCAAGTACATGGACTGTTTGTTATACATTTAGTTTAAAAATCTGAAAGAGTANAAAACCACACTCACCCCATTGCCAGCAAAGGTGAAAAAGCTCCGATACGTTGCGCAATGTCATGTGACATCGCAAGTTTGACATGTCTGACCTAAACGGTCAGAGAGGGAGGAAAAGTTTTACTCTTCTAATTATCTGTTTCCCGCCATATTGCCAGAGCTAGCTTTCCTTCTATCTACTATCTTCTATGTTATGCCTAATTAAAGTTTACATTAGAGTTCGCTATGTCTCCGGTGTTCTACTTTGTTGGGTTTTTCAGCCGGGATATGACAGCCAGATCCTTGGCCCATCCTGGTGCTCAACGTATTTAAAGGATTATGTCTGTAAGCAGAAATGTTGGGCAGAGGGAGAATATCTGAAGGTGAAGCTTGCCACTAACCAGCCACTACCATTATCTTCTTTGTCGTAATGCCTTGGTAAGGCCACACTTGGAATACTGCGTCTAGCTTTGATTGCCACAACGTAAAAAAGATGTTGAAACTCTAGAAAGAGTGCAGAGAAGAGCAACAAAGATGATTAGAAGACTGGAGGCTAAAACATGAAGAACAGTTGCAGGAATTGGGTATGTCTAGTTTAATGAAAAAAGGGATGGGGTGACCTCATAGTAGTGTTCCAATATCTAAGGGGTTGCCACAAAGAAGAGATAGTCACGCTATTCTCCAAAGCACCTGAAGAAAGGCAAGAAACAATGTGTAGAAACTAATGAACAAAAGAAGCAACTAAGGAGAAATTTCCTGACAGTTAATCAGTGGAACAACTTTCCTCCAGAAGTTGTGGGTTCTCCATTACTGGAGGTTTTAAGAAAATTTGAACAGCCATTTGTTTGAAATGGTATAGGATTTCCTGCCTGAGTAGGGGGTTGGACTAGACCTCCAAAGTCCCTTCCAACTTTGTTATTCTATTATTCTCTAATTATGGCATAGCATAGTGAAAAGATAGGTAGACCTATTGACTGTTTTGAAATTTCAATTGACCAGAGCCAGGTAACAAAAATATATATAAATACAGGATTCAGGCAGGCATTCATCAGGTTCGTGCCAAGGAATTATTTTCAGTCATCAAAACTCATTGTTCTTTCAAGCAAAAGACCATTTGTGTTCATCCCAAGCATTCTTCCCTTTAGGAATCCAGGTGGGCCAGGCAGCAAGGCTAATTTACATGTTGCAGTCATCCGGAGATCTGCTTGATCTAGTCTCTGTCTTTTCAGCAAAGTAGTAAAGAAATACATACCAGGCTTTCCTATCTGGGAACTCCAGATACTGTATGCTTTCT
>NW_015393596.1:5140-6705 GCF_001527695.2 Protobothrops mucrosquamatus | reverse complement strand
GACAAGGCTTTTAGTTTATAGGGAAATGTGCTTCTAGTTCACATAACTTACAAAATGATCTACCAGTGGTAATTTGCCCAGCTAGGTAATTAAATCCTGCTCTGGCAGAGGGGAGAACATGATGATTTAACAGTTCGCACTCTGGAGCCTAGGCAGAAAGATGGGTTTAACAGGGGACATGGGAGCAGAAGAATTGCTGCCCTTCTTACCAGCATTAAAACTGGGCTACAGAAATTGCCATGCCTAATATTGGTCCTATTTAAAAGGCTCAAAAGGGACTGTTACTATGAAAAGAGGTGCAACGTACAGCTCTAATGTCTCAGAAGGGGTATTTGGGGAAAATTAAGAAGGGAATGATCAATGCAATAGCCGTATTCTCTGGCACGACTGTCAGGTTAGTGGGAGTCTTAAGGTGGGTCCCTAGTGCTACCTAACATAAATGGCCACTTATCTCCTTATAATATCTTCTATTAGCTTGAGAAAATGGGGGTGGGGGACAATAAGGGAGGCATATATCTGAATCCATGTGACTTTTCTTTTTGCTCTTTCTGATAGCCAATATGTAGTAATAAAGGACTGGGTGCATTCAGAACCCAGCAGTCCTGCCAGTTTTCCTTCCAGCAGTTGGAATTCTCTTCTTGTTGCTAATATAGCCTCCTGGAATGTGCATGATAATTTGGTAATTTCAGGAAATTGTAACGGAGAAAATATTCTCAACACCGTGCCTTATATTTACTTTTATTTGAGGGTCTATCTGAACGATCATGACTCCCATTATGAATCTACCCAGGGATTAAAAACTTCAGAAGAGGCACTTCTGTAAATGTTCCTAATGTCAGAAACTCACTTCTCTGGCACATAAAAGAGGACTTTCTCCTTCATCACTTCCAGGCTATTCTTTCTGGAGTACTCCCTTCAGAATTGTGTTTGGCCCCCAGTCTCTCACTGTTTAGAAACCATGTTTGTTTGTTTTTTCACAGTGCTTTTGATTAATTTTAAATTTTGGTTTTTTGGTTATATTTTAATAATTGTTAGTCATTTTGTGAATGAAGACAGGATATAAAAGGAATGAATGGATGGTTATCTTTCTTTTTTCAAACATAATTTGGTGGATCTTTCCTTTCTTTCTTTCTTTCTTTCTTTCTTTCCTTCCTTCCTTCCTTCCTTCCTTCCTTCCTTCCTTCCTTCCTTCCTTCCTTCCTTCTTTTCTTCCTTTAGTAAGACCCAAGATCGGTGAACAAGCAGCTGCTGAAGTGTTCACTTAAGTTGCTCTGAAGCACCATTGAGGTTCTCCAAATGTACATTTTAAACCCTTCCCACCTCTAATCGATCACATCATCCAAACTGGTAACATGATCTTTCATGACAAGTGCATAATGTTATCATCTAACACTTCTACAGTTTTTTGTTATATTCTGTTCTGCCTTTCCTCTCAAGGCAATGTATATAGTACAGAGAATAAAAGAAAAAGCAAGAAAGGAGATAGATAGATAGATAGATAGATAGATAGATAGATAGATAGATAGATAGAGAGAGAGAGAGAGAGAGAGAGAGAGAGAGAGAGA
>NW_015393596.1:0-4333 GCF_001527695.2 Protobothrops mucrosquamatus | reverse complement strand
AGAAGAAGAAGAAGAAAGAGGAGGAGGAGGAGGAGGAGGAGGAACAGCAACAACAGCAACAACAACCATATAGATTCAGTGGGAGACAGTCCAGCCTACCTTGTAGACTGGTTTTGTAGGCAAGAGAGAGCTCCTGGAGGAAAGGCGAGACTTAGTCTAACAAATAAATAAACATCACAGGAAATGCAATCTTTTTTTTTAATCCAGCATATACAGTACATAGGGTCCTTAATTTTCAGTATTAGCTGCATATCTTTTAGTGCTGTACTGTCAGATGTTTATTTTTTCCATTGCTCCACTTGTATCTTTTTTGTTAATAAAATCTTAACAAACAATCAGAAGAAATATAAGTATTAGTTATTATGGGGGGTCAGAAAAATAAGAGCAATACATGCTTGGTTGCTGCACGGACCTTGTTCACTCTACGGCAGAATCAGAAAGCAAACCAATCTACCTGTCACTGTTGCAATGAAAATAGAGAATAGAAAATAGAGAAAAAAATGTTGAAGCCAGGATAAGGGTGCACAAACTGAAATTATCAAGGTGCAGAGAGTGAAAGAAATCTTCAATTGCAAACAAGGATAAAATGGAAACTTTCTTCAGAAAGAAGATAAAAATCTATGCTCTATTACTCCTGAGTAAAGACAGAGAATTATGGTCTTAAACAGCCCAGTCCAATCCAAGTGTGATCTCCCTTAGTACTCAAGATAAATCTTCTGTTTGAAGATGATAATTGCTCATTAATTCATTCTGGAAGGCATCATGGGTACTAAAAACAATGAACAAACCATGTGATTTACCATGTAACCCTTTATTTCAGTAGAGAGTCATGGGGCAGCCGACTCTAGCAAGTACCAGGACAAGATTTTCATTTCAAAACTCATTGAATACCGAATTTTGACATCTTTTAAAGCAGTTCTGAGGTATGACTGTATATGCAGTCATGAAAGCAGCCTTAATTTGCTCAGGCAAAATTTGCAGCTGCTATTTACATAACAACACATAGATGGAAACATTAGTGAGATTGGGTTGACTGCATTAATTAATAAATGAAATTAATGCCACTCTAGTTTGGCCCTGAGAGGCCTCTCATGTCTATCTTCATGGGACTTTATCTTTGCATATGTAAATTGAGTTCTACTTGTCCTTAAAAAGATTATTGTTTGTACTTGAAAAGTCATGCCTGAATTTATCACAATCTCCCCAATTAGAAAGATGGATATAACACAAAAATCCTGTACACAAGCTTACCTACTTTGAAAATTAGGGTTTCCTACTGCCAATGCTGAAACCAGTCTTGGAGAACTTTTCACCTTAGGAAATATGGTGCATGATACCTATCTGGGACAAACATTTATATAAAGCTAATTAAAATCCACCCATTTCAAAAATTAATTGTCCCTTCCATCTGTATCTATACACACAAATCAACTTAGATAAGAATAGAATAGAGCTGGAAGAGACCTTGGAGGTCTTCTAGTCCAGCCCCCTGCAGGAGAGCCTATACCATCTCAGACAAGTGACTGTCCAGACTCTTAAAAATCTCCAGTGATGAAGTGCCCACGATTTCTGGAGGCAAGCTGTTCCACTGGTTAATTGTCTTCACTGTCAAGAAGTTTCTGTTTAATCCCAGGTTGCTTCTCTCTTTGATCAGTTTCCAACCATTGTTTCTCGTCGTTCCCTCTGTGCTTTGGTGAATAATGTGACCTCCTCTTCTTTGTGGCAGCCCTTCAAATACCAGAATACTGCTATCATGTCTCCCCTATTTCTTCTTTTATTTAGACTAGACAAATCAAAGTCCCACAGCTGTTCTTCGTATGTTTTAGTCTCCAGGCCTTTGATCATCTTAGTTGCTCTTCTCTGAATTTTTTCCAAACTCTCAACATCTTTTTTGTGATATAGTGACCAAAATTGGCTGCAGTATTCCAGGTGTGGTCTTACTAGGGTTTTATAAAGCGGTACTAATACTTCGTGTGATCTTGATTCTATGCCTCTTATCAAGGATCTGGGATAGGCAGATGTGGATGTTTGAATTGATGGTATTACAGATATCATCGCAGGATGGAAGCTGTTCCTAGTAAGGCCACCTTTTGCAATTGACTGATGGCAAATTTGTCAATGCCAATGGTGTCCAACTGGTGCTCCAGTTGTTTTGGGATTGCACCCAAGGAGCCTATTACTACTACTAGTAGTAGTATCCCATTATGGCAAGACTTTGTTATATGAGGGTAAAGAGAATTAAGCCTTCTCTGTTCCTGGGAACTCAGTCTTTCAGCTTGCTTTCAGATAATTTCAAAATAAATGTGATCAAATCCCATCAATTTTTAAGCATAAATTCCATGTGTGACACACACAAAAGGATCATTGGCTATGGCCTCTATTTTGATTTTTTTTCCCTCCACCACAAACACACTGAGTGTTCTTTTACTTTGCAGGTGATGAGTTACCCGATTTAGTTATTGTGAAGAAAAGCTACACATGATTGGAATGCTGTCACGATTTTTAGAATTGTGTGATCCTAGGCTTGCAATCACTATAAAGAGGGATTTTTCATAAACCTGATTAACAGCCTGGATGAAGCTATAGTTCATGTGGACTGATAATATGCGATTGATTCTAGAAAATCACAGCCTCATCAATGATGAACGGCTGAGGGTACTAGGTATGTGTAGCCTATTGAAGAGAAGGATTGGAGGGATAGGATAGCTGTCTTCCAGTACTTGAGGGGCTGTCACAGAGAAGAGGGGGTTGACTTATTCTCCAAAGCACCTAAGGGCAGGACAAGAAGTAATGGGCAGAAGCTTGTTAGAGAGAAATCCAACCTAGAAGTAAGGAGAAATTTTCTGACAGTGAAAACAATTAATCAATGGAATAACTTTCCTCACAGAGTTGCGGATGCTCCATCACCAGAGGTTTTTCAAAAATAAACTGGACAACCATTTGACTGGAATGATATAAGGCAGGGGTAGGCAACCTTGGCTATTTTATGACCTGTGGACTTCAACTCCCAGAATTCCTGAGCCAGCCATGCTGAGGGGGAAGGGAGAGGTTTCCATACTGAGCCATGCTGGCTCAGGAATTCCGGGAGTTGAAATCCACGAGTCATAAAAGAGCCAAGGTTGCCTACCCCTGGTCTCCTGCTTTGAGCAGGAGGCTGGACTAAAACACTTCCAAGGTCTCTTCCAACTCTATGATTCTATAAGACCATTGCAGCAATTATATATGATCTCTTTTGTATTAGCCGAAACAATTTTTTTCTCATTTTTATGCATCTCACATAAAATGATAAGGTAATGGAAGGGGGAAAACAGCAATGTATAACATAGAGGGTCCACAGTAACTAGCTCTTGATAGGAATGACAGCCCTATTTGTGTTGTTAAACAGTACATAATTAAAAGTCAATACATCCAGATCATAAAAAAAACCCTCTGTAACTAGTCAACCTCTCACTCAGAATTCCGGTGAGGAAACTATTTAAAATCCAACTATGTCTAATTTGGAAAAAAAAAAATCCCTTTGGAACATAAAAGTTTCACTAGGATATCAAAGTTGTAGATTAACATCCGTAGGTAAAGTTCAGTTTAAGGTTATCTATGCAAAAGAGATAAATGGTTGTTTATTTCCACACATTGCTGGTAGCATACTGTTCAGAAGTCGATTTACTTCCTTTGAGAATATCTGTCATATCAAAGAGAAAAGGATTCCTTATTAGGCTGTGCCCATTTCGTAATGAACAGAAGCGGCAAATCTCCAGAGAAAAGAGTTCTTTACTTCCAAGCTCTGAGAACTTTTAAAGGAAGTTTGGTAACTATGGTTTCAGAAGATTTGTTCATCCAAGGAATGGTTCTTCAGCCTCCATTCATGCAAACACATTCCACACAATCAGGCAATTGACTCTGAGCTGCATCTCTCAAGAAGCCAGCTCAAGTCACAATGTTCCATAGATGGGGACTGATGGGATTTGGTTCAAACTGTTTAAAGATTGCTTTTTCCTGCCAGGAAATGGAGGAAGTAGCAATAGTCAACCAGAATATCTGTGTTCAGGTCCAAGTAACCCACTGAAGTGATGGCAGAAATTGCATAGACAGCAAAGCAAGTATTAAATACACTGCTACTAAGAAAGAAAAAACTAGTATATAATAATAATAATAATAATAATAATAATAATAATAATAATAATAATAATAATAATAATAATAATAATAATAATAGTAAAGTTGGAAGGGACCTTGAAGGTCATCTAGTCCAACCCCCTGCTCAGGCAGGAAACCCTATACCATTTCGGACAAATGGCTGTCCAGTCTCTTCTTAAAAACTTCCAGTGTTGGAGCA
>NW_015393595.1:18044-19686 GCF_001527695.2 Protobothrops mucrosquamatus | reverse complement strand
TCTATCTATCTATCTATCTATCTATCTATCTATCTATCTATCTATCTATCTATCTATCTATCTATCTATCTATCTATCATCGTCTGTCTGTCTGTCTGTCTGTCTGTCTGTCTGTCTGTCTGTCTATCTATCTATCTATCTATCTATCTATTTATCTATCACCTATCTATCTATCTATCTATCTATCTATCTATCTATCTATCTATCTATCTATCTATCTATCTATCTATCTATCTATCTATCTGCTAAGAATCAAAACACTTGATGGCACATAATCAGAGTGCCTGGGAATACTCATGTTTGCATCTGTGTGCAACTCCTTAAACCAAAAAGATCTTTTCCTAGGATCAGGCTGCAATGGGGCAGCCAAGCAATCCTGGCAAAAGACATGATGGATGTTACCTTCAAATCTTTGTGCCTGCAGAATATTTTTCCTCTGCAATCCAAAACACTGCACAACCCTACCTGTTGATGTGATCATCTGTTACCGCTAGAACCACAATGATCGAGATTGGGATGACTGGGTTAAGTGCAGGCGCTGTCCTAGTCATTTTAGGTGCTTCCACTTTTCCTGCTTCAGGCTGTGATAGTGCAAAGCCCCACCGGAAGCTGTGTTACCCTTTCAAGGTAGACCAGACACAGAAACCAAAGTCATATAGAACAATACTACTTTTATTATAAGGTTGCACTAACAGACTCTTGCAAGTCTGGATGTACTTATCCCCTCCTTCCCTCTAACTCTCTGATAACTAGGGAGAATCCTGCCTAGGAACTTTTTCAATCTTCAATCTGGCCTAGACTCAGATTTTTTTTATCTGACTGTTGTCTTGCTTGCGGCTCTTCCGGTTGTTCCTCAAGATTATTCCTTCTGCCCATTACTACCAGTTACCTGGAGAACGTCTTGAAAGGATGTGGCTTTTTTTATCAGCACTTCAGTACCCTCATAATTATTTCCATTTCTCGTTGACAGGACTCCTCTCCTATTACTAGCATGCAGATCTCATCCAAGCGGGTATGTAGCGCAACAGAAAAACTTTGGGAAGCTGTCTTATGAAAACCAGGGGGCAAACTTCTCTTTAACTGCATTGATTCATGTATGTAAGAATGTCAGGCATAGTTCAGTGCAACACTTGTTTTGCAGCTGTCTTTCACAGTACCCTTTTCAATCATGGAAACTGTCCTATCTGTAAAAAAATCACTAGTCTACAAGGACAGATTACCTATCTAGGGTCTGTGATCTCTGCTCTTCAGGCAGAAATTAGGTGTCCAGTTCAGCCCCTCTACTCCACTGAGCCTCCAAGCTATCAGCCCCCTCTACCACAAAGATCCTGTAGGACAGTGGTTCTCAACCTTTCTAATGCCGTGACCCCATAATACAGTTCCCCATGTTGTGGTGACCCCCAACCACTTATACATCGCTGGGTGCCAGGGGCGTGGCCAAGTGGGCGTGGCCAAGTGGGCGTGGCCACCATGTTGTGTAGGCAGAATCTGCCCAATATTTGCTGAAATACATTGCACTCAGATTTCATTCTGGGAATGAAATATTAAAAAGGAAAAGAGCAGAAGAAATCAACTTTTATTCCCCATTTTCAAACCATCTTCCTGGAAGTCATAACATGTAATTAAGCACTTCAACAAAGTA
>NW_015393595.1:10676-13964 GCF_001527695.2 Protobothrops mucrosquamatus | reverse complement strand
TCCAAGGCGCCTGAAGGCAGGACGAGAAGCAATGGGTGGAAACTGATCAAGGAGAGAAGCAACTTAGAACTAAGGAGAAACTTCCTGACAGTTAGAACAATTAACCAGTGGAACAACCTGCCTCCAGAAGTGGTGAATGCTCCAACACTGGAAGTTTTTAAGAAGAGACTGGACAGCCGTTTGTCTGAAATGGTGTAGGTTTCCTGCCTGGGCAGGGGGTTGGACTCGATGACCTCCAAGGTCCCTTCCAACTTTATTATTATTATTACTATTATTACTATTATTATTATTATTATTATTATTATTATTATTATTATTATTATTATTATTATTATTATTATTATTATTATTATATAATTAAAATCATTGCAGGTGGGGAGAGAAACTGGTAGTAGAAGATGATCAGAACAGGGGTGATTCTATGCATGCATTTCTCCTGTCCAAGAGATTATTTTTTTTTTATGATAATGATGATCATCTTTTGGGACATTGTATTGCATTCAAGTATCTTTCCCTTGGGATGTCCATGAACAAAAGAACTAAAATGTTCATGTTTGGAAAGTAGTTTTCTACTTAATTTCTTTTTGACTGCCTACCATCTTCATAGGTTATGGATACCTGCTATATACCTCGTTTTGATTTAGAAGGTTCTGATCATAGCCATTCTCAATTCACCTCTCACATATTACAGTACATTCATTAGAGCAGTGCCTGACAGCCTAGATTAAGTCTCAGAAACTGTTTCTCAAAATAGTAACTTGTTAGAAGCAGAAGGTTATTTTCCATCCAGATATTAGTGGGCCCTAAGGAGACTGTGTGGCTTTGTCTTCCAACAGCAACAGCTGTACCTGGGATCCAGGACTTCCATTTCGCAACTGCCCTTGCACCGTTGTGGGATGTATGGCAAAGCTTGTGCAGAATGTTGCCTAGCGAGGGACCCCTATTGTGCCTGGGATGGCACCACCTGCACTCGATACCTGCAGAATACTAAACGGTATGGCTAAGGATCCTGTAGCCTTGGGGGCCAATCCCTACAGTATTTGCGTGGCTCCTGGATGTAATCCGTGTGAATGGTGGTTATGTAGATCTGAGGCTTCAGTCCCAACCCCAGAAGAATGCTTGGCAAATCTTTTCCTATTCTTTCCCAACAGGCGATTCCGACGCCAGGATGTGAGGAATGGAGATCCCAGTATCTTGTGCTCGAGATGTGAGTGCTCTTAAATCTGCTCACCCAATTGAACAGCCTGGGCCGAAACAAGCTTGGGGCTTTTCTGCTCAACGTCTTGTGGGAAACTAATTGTCTTTACATGATATGAGAGCCAAGGTATCACATTAAACCAAAATATAGAGGGGCTCTTTGATTCAGCATAGCATGTTATATACCAGTGATGGCGAACCTTTTACAGACTGAGTGCCCAAATTGCAACCCAAAACCCACTTATGCATTGTCGGGTGCTGGGTAGGTGTGGCCCATTGGGTGGGTGTGGCTGCGGTGGTAACGGCAGACTGGGTGGGACTAAAAAGTTCAATCAATCAATTCCAACTTTGCAAGATCTTTTTTTCCCCGCGAGAAGTTGAAATTGACTGATTGATTGAACCTTTTTTTTTTTACATGGCGGCGGAGGCCTAAAGCGAAAAGGTTTTATAAAACCCAGCTGAAGGCCCAGGACTGGGGCGACGGCGTGCGTGCCCACAGAGAGGGCTCTGAGTGCCGCCTCTGGCACCCGTGCCATAGGTTCGCCACCACTGTTATATACCCACGCACAAATATTCAAATTTCAATGCATGAATCAAAAGAGTGCTAAAGTTCTTGATGTACTTACATTATAGCTGTGAGCAAGGAGGACATTTAATTCCACTGTTTCCTTTTCCCAGCTATTTCTGCATTCATTTCCCCTCCCCCAAGAAATGTCAATTATGTACTATTCTTCCAATGAATATATTTTAGCCATTGATAAATTCTAGTACAACACATCTGATTTGCACTTTCTTTAATACAGGTAGTCCTTCGACTTAGGTCCACAACTGAGCCCAAAATTTCTGTTGTTGAGACATTTGTTAAGCGAGTTTTGCCCCATTTTATGACCTGTCTTGCCACAGTTAAGTGAATCAACACAGCTGATAAATTAGTAACACGGTTGTTAAGTAAATCTGGCTTCCCCATTGATTTTGCTTGTGCTTCGTAGGTATATAATAGGAATATTATCTCACTCACCAAAATAACTGTTACAAGGATCTTATCTTGGAGTTAATTCAATAAAATAGACTTGGGATACTGTTGGTGCACTTTCTGCTCTGCTGCCAAATGCCTTCAATGGCTAAGTCATTGACAGCCAACCTGGGAATTTCAATACTTATTCAGTGAGATTGTTTTATAATTCCAGACCAGAATTTCATAGCCTTTATGACTGCCCTGTGTCTACCATTGGATCCCACAATAATGATTAGATCTAATCTAATAACATAACTGCCCTCCTGCAGGGATGGGGAGTCAGTGAAAATGATCCTGCCACTTAGAGTTATAGAACTGAATGGATTCTTTAAAGGAATTTCCAGCACAACCAATCCCCACGGGACTCTCTCTCATCCAAAATCTGAAGTTATGCCATCATCTATCTCAGGGGTAGTCAACCGTGGCTCTTTTATGACTCGTGGACTTCAACTTCCAGAATTCCTGAGCCAGCATAGCTGGCTCAGGAATTCTGGGAGTTGAAGTCCACGAGTCATAAAAGAGCCAAGGTTGACTACTCCTGATCTATCTGATAGAAAGAGGAGGGGCCAAAGGGTACGTTCCCCCTCAACCACCTATGTCCTTTTGTCCACAAACAGCTTCTCTTCCCAATCTCTCACAATCTGTAATTAATGAATTGGAACAGTTCTTCGTTTTATTCTTTCCTGTCTTGCCTCTCTACCCACACACAATCCAACTTTCGCATGAAAAAAATGAGAGGGGAATAAGTAAACAATCCAAAGAGAATTGTAGAAAATTATACATCTACCAGTCCTATAAAGTGTGAAATCAAGGATAGAATCCCAAATTTTACTTAGACCATTCTTGCCTATTTCTTGCCCAAATCCAGTATCTTCCCTGTTCTTGGAAAACCCAACACAAAAGAAAAATATGGCAGAGGATTGATTGGATGTCTCATCAGAATCCATCCTTTCCAGTCATTTAAATGTCCATATTTGTCATTCCGTCTGAGCAGAAGCAGTTTCTTTCCTTCACAATTCCCATGGATTCTGGACCCACATATCCTGCCCTCACAGGTGCTTCAAGGAACCATTCCC
>NW_015393595.1:0-10535 GCF_001527695.2 Protobothrops mucrosquamatus | reverse complement strand
CCAAGATTGTGTGGACATATCAAAAGACTAGAAGTGACCCCCAGAAGGAGGTAAAACCTAATTGCTGTGTGCCCACATTTTTCTACTAATGGCTAAAAGTATACCGATAGCGTCAACCAGCTATAATTGAAGCAATATAAAGGCTGTCCTCATTAGCTGTTTTTGGATAATTGGTTTTTTCTGTAAAACACTACAGGTAGTCCTTGACGTACGACCACAATTGAGCCCAAAATTTCTGTTGTTAAGTGAGACATTTGTTAAGTGAGTTTTTCCCCATTTCTTGCCTCAGTTGTTAAGTGAATCACTGCAGTTGACAAGTTAGTAACACAGTTGTCAAATGAATTTGGCTTCCCCATTGACTTTGCTTGTCAGAAGATCGCAAAAGGTGATCACGTGACCCCGGGACACAGCAACCATCATAAATATGAACGAATTGCCAAGCATCTGAATTTTGATCACATGATGGTGGGGCTGCTGCAAAAGACTTAACTGAAAAGAGGTCATAAGTCACTTTTTTCAGTACCATTGAAACTTTGAACGGTTACTAAATGAACTGTTGTAAACCGAGAACTTCCTGTATACGTTATAGTGTATTTTATTTATTCAATCTTTCATTCGTGTATTCCAACTTGTATGACACTCTGGTCATAATGACTAGCTTACAACAAGGCCATACAGAGAGAAACAGGAGGGAAATAATTACAAATGATCCAATAAAAAGGTGGACCTCAATTTGCTATCCCACACCTTCAGGGTAGTATAGTTTATATTCAAGGCCTTCCTAGCCAGTCATGTTTTATATGAGTCTTTTTTAGAAAATAACTAAGAGGGAATGGTCTGGATATCCAAGGGTAAGCTGTTCCATAAAAAGAGGACTATCGCCGTAAATGCTCACCTATTGGATCTCTGCAGGCGTCATTCCTTCCGGGTGGGGGGGAATCCTTAACAAGTCTTCTCTGATCTTACTAGATTTATAAAATCAACCCAAAATAGGGCAACTGAATGATATCCATGTACCATAGAGCTTTAAAGGTGAGAGTGAACACCTTGAATTTCATCTGAATGCTAGTGATGATCTCACTTTTACTTGAATAAATGTGAAACAAGGCTAACAAATTGGGATTAAATTGTTGATATGGCTTCACCCTTCTAAATACATGTACTGTTTTTGCTAAATAAAAAAAACCCAAGGCAGAACAAATCTAAAATTAAACAATACAATAATAAAGTCTCCTAAAATCATTAATTAAAACACTGAAACATGGAACACCAAAAATTAAAAGGCATTTCGTCATCTTTTCTAGAAGTAAACAAAGTGGAGGCAGTTGCATTATTAGAAGGAATTCTTTCCATGATTTTGGAACAACATTAGAGAAGATGCTTTCCCAGACACTCCAGTCACACCAATGTCCTTAAAGGATCTTTCATACAGATTTCAGTAATAAGACACTTCCATAGCGAGACATAAAATTCTGCTGACTTTTGGATCATTAATTCCAGTTTCATTTATCTGTGTTTCATTAACCTCCAGGTATTGCTGGATGATCGGGTCGTCAGGATGGAGCGGGGAATCCTCTTGCGCAATGTACAGCGCAAGGATGCTGGCTTCTATTATTGCCATGCAACGGAGCATGGCTTCACCCAGGGTCTGCTGCACCTCCAGCTTGAAGTGATCTATGCACAGCAGGCTGACTCTCTCTCCCTCTCTTGGGAAGAAGAATCCACACAACCTTTCCATCGCAAACTTTGGTATCGAGATTTTTTACAATTGGTGGATCACCCCAATCTCAGCACCGTGGACCAGGTGTGCGAGCAACTATGGAGACGCAAGAGCCACCAGCCCAAGAAAAAGCCCCCTCCGTTGTCCCCTTTACTTAACATCAAATCCAAAAGTCAGAAGTGGAAACATCTGGAGGAAAAGCGGAAAGCCCGCAGCCGAAGAACACATGAAGTGCCCCGTGCAGAAAGGGCTCCTCGGAGCACAGATATCTGGTGACCTATAGGAAGATGGACTTATCCAAATCTCTGTGCTGGGGACGGCCAGGGAAGCAGGGTGGGAGTATGGGAATAGGGATGGTAGGAGAGAAAGCGCAGGATCTTTTATGACTTCTGTGTTTGAGTTGAAAGAACATCCTTCCACACCAGCCCCATATTCCTGGGTGCTGCTTCTTCTGTAGTTTCTAGGGGAACGTTGGTGTCATAGCATAGCTGTTACTCTTCAAACTCTTGACAGAGAGCAACAAAACCTGGGGAAATGGGGGAAGCTCTGCACTCCTGGCCTATATCCATAATACACAACCAAAGACGAGGGTAGCAGCCTCCGAGGACCAATGCACCAGAGGCCACATCCTGAACATCTTGGACCAGGGAGAAGAAAAACAGGCAGAGTTCACTGGGAAAAACAGTCCTTTTCTGCAAGGATCCAGTGGCTACCAAACTGTTATGTAGGGATCTGTAGCACTCTTTATTTCTGGAGCTTCCACTGATATTCTATCATCTCCTGACAAGGAGAGCACTTGGATGCCTCTCACAATGTATCTGTCTCAACCTTGCAGGAGGATGTTGACCCTCTTTCCTCTCCTTTCCTTACCCAAGCATTAACTGTGCTTAAGTAGCCACTGTGTGCTCTGCCTCCAGAAAAACAACACAACCACTGATGTATTTATTAACAGACTGTTGACTGATGAATGTAGTCCACCCTTGGGTGGCCATCAAGATTTAGCCTCTGATGGAACGAACAGGGCCGTTCTTGCCCAAAGGACTTAGAGTTCATTTGTGACTTGAGATTTCCTGGGCATCAGCTTGTATGAGAAGATGTTTCAAGTTGTTGTGATGGAGATCAAAAGCAAAGGAACCAAATAGCAGAAATTGCCCTCTCTCTTCTGTATTCAGTCAAGGCCCCAGAGGATTTTACACTAGCCTGAGACCCTTTCTAGAGAAAGAGCAGCCCAAAGGAGATTGTTGTTGTGAGACACAGTTAGGAGGACACCATCTTGTTCTGGAAAACCTGCAGATATTGGACCTTGATTAGGAACTGATAGTGATCATATTGGTTTGTGCAGAAAACCAGCTGCCCTGCTTTGAATTGTACAGTATGTCTCCCACTCTTCCTGCTAGACAGATTATCTTCCACCAACATTAGATTCCTAGGTAAATCTGGTTGGGGATGGGAGCTGCTAACCATCAAAGCTCAACTGTAATTCTGAAAAAAGGCTCATTTTCAAGCCTGTTTTGGAGCAATTTGTGTGGCACTCAGAAAGTTCACACCATTCTCAGCCTATTGCTTACATGGAATAATCTGCCTTTAAAAAAAAAAAGCCCTGATCATTCTTTTGTTTGTTATCCTGTACAAAAGCAAATTTTAAGATGCAGGGACATGTGAAAGTGATGGCAAGCTGGATTGGGCTGAGATCTGAGGGCCAAGTCTGGAATACTCCAAGCACACTGGAATTGGGTGGACAATAAATTTTGAGGGGGGGGATATAAGCAGTTTCTCTCATGTATACCAGCAAAGGTTGTGGCTATCCCTACCTAATCTATATGAGACTGGAATGGACAATTCCAAGGACAGTGTGGGGATTGAGTGAGTGTGGCACAATGCTTTGATTGGGCTGTAATTGGAGATACAACAGACCTAGTAAGAAGGCATTAAATCTGTATTGTAGATGTGTAACATTGAAATGCAAATTCCTAAATCCAGTTTCTCAATTTTACATTCTTGGGTGTGTGAGCTGCCCCTAAATTGTCCCATAAGTGAGAATAATTTGAAATGATCAGGCCATCTAAGCTTTGATGAGTCCAGAGACAGTAAAAGGACTTTTTATAATTATTTATTTTGCCTTTTATTTCTTTTGAGAGACTTCTGCTGCTATGTCTCAAAGCATTTCCATATTGTACATAAAGTGTTTGGAAGTTGGAACAAATCTCTTATATTCCACAAATTGCTGTGCTGTGTTTTCTCTTTTTCCCTTACACAGTTTCTAATTTTTAAAGTTGTTGTTTTACAATGAAATAAAGCATTTTAATAATGCTTTAAATGATGAGACACAAACTGCAAATATGACTTAAATGTGTTTTGAAAATAGAAATGATTCCAAGAATTCTTAGTTGTATTAAATGATAATACTATGTAACTGCAGTTCTTTACTGCTAATGTCAAAAACAACTCAGAAATACCATTTTCTAAGTGATTTGGGAAAATATCTCCTTTAGTCCTCATGGCTCCTGGATCATCTTTTAAAAAAATGCTAGTCTCGGATTCTGAAGAACTATAACCCTAGAAGAGTTACATTAGTGATTAAAGTGGTTGTGAAGATGGACGAAGAGACAGAAGAAAAAAAAATAAACCTGTTTCAACACTGTTGAAGTCCTTGTGGCCTTAGGAGGAAAAAAAACTGAGTTTCTGAAATAGTGCTCCAGAAAAAAGATTAACCACTGTCCACTTCAAAATGCCATCTGAGTGCTGACTTTTTTCTACCAGTTCTTGTTCAACTTTATAAAATTAGTTATTCCATATTTTTAAAGGGAAAAAGTATTTTGAAAAAATTCTCCTGGATAGATTTTTTTTTTTGAAGTGTACAAAACTTGTTCTTGAATGTCCTGTTATTGTGTTTTTATACAACTATGATCTCTTCAAGGCTCTGCAACCCTGGTGGCTTTTTATACTTCAACTAAATTGTAAGAGAAGATGTCCCTGTTGCCCTTAAGATATTATTGGGGGGAAAATTCTCCTTCCCCAGGACTGTAATTTGGGAGGGATTTTGAAATGTCTTTGGACCCAACTCTAAATACTGAGGTCAGATCCTGGCACCAGGACGAACGTGGTGACCTCACCCGGCAATGGAAACTGGACCAGGGAGCAAAAAAGGAAGTGTCAGCCAAGATGAAGGGGTGTGTGATAAGAACTCACATAGTCTGTCATGGGTAGAGAATTTCAGTGACCCATCTGGTCAACTTTTACAAATGAAATGGAAGGGAGGAGAGTGACACCGGTTTTGCCCGGGAAACTATGTTAGGGGGAAGAGTTGTCTGACCTACATGTTGTTTTGGAATGCTAAGCTCTTTTGTGTAGTCACATTGCAACCTCACCCACAGGGTTCAGCCTCACATTTATTGCATGGTACGTTTTGTCCAAGAGACAACTCAAAAATAGGCGAAGGCACTGCTGGAGCCAGATATAAGGAATTAAGACTTTCAGTTAGCCCGGGGTGAGACTCGAAGCCTTTCTTCTCCTCCACGCCTTTGCTGCGGAACGGATCTCAGGCTTTGATTCAATCCAAGAGTCAGCCAGGGGCAGGGGTAGGCAACCTTGGCTCTTTTATGACTCGTGGACTTCAACTCCCAGAATTCCTGAGCCACCCATGGTGAGGGGAAAGGGAGAGGTTTCCAAGCTGAGCCATGCTGGCTCAGGAATTCTGGGAGTTGAAGTCCACGAGTCATAAAAGAGCCAAGGTTGCCTACCCCCGGCCAGGGGCATCTAATTTCTAAAATGAAAGCTACACCCATGGGAAGGGAAGGGAAGGGCGCACGGCTGCCGCTCTTGTTACAGCACATCATGGCGCAAATGGGAACCGGCGGATCCAGCAGATTCTCAGCTGCTAAAAGTTCCCCTGGCGACGATCCGACTGCAGAGGCGAGGCTGAGCAAGTTCCTTTCCTTGAATCGGGCGGGGCGCTGCGATCCGCTCGGAGTTGTCCCGCTTCTTCTGCGGAACCTGACTTGGTTTCAGGCACAGGAAGCGTCCCTAATCGCGGCAGGGTCACTGGCCCCGAGAATGCTGGCGACGTTCACCAGTTTGCTCGGCCCTCCGTTATCAAGATATTTTTTCTTTTGAGATCCCTGGTCCTGATCCCTGGTCCTCCAGCCTTTCCCTATCTGGCCGTTTTGGGGTGGGGAGGATGGGAGCGGTAGTCCTAGCACCTGAATGCGGGGTACATGTGGGAAATCTGACAGCCGCTCTTTGAACTGGATATCCTGGGATCTAAAGCGAGAGGTTGCGTCTCCAAAGACGCTATGCCCAACAGTTATTTTGAGTGTTACGCCAACCCTCGTCCATGCAGTAATTTCACAATATTGAATATGATTTCATTTCAATTGTTTTTATTCCAATTCAGCTTTTATATACGTTATTTAAAAGTACATGTCTGAGAAATCTGACTGTTCACCATCTAGTCCACCTTAAGAGCTTGTGTGGTGACATCAGAGAGAGAGGGGGGTGCAGTATTCCCCGCCACTCACCCCTTCGCTCATCACTTTCGTTTCCTACATTTAAGTTTCGTTCCCGAAAAAAGGAAAACATCTACGTCCCGAAATTGTCTCCACCCTCTAACTTTTAAGGTAGTCTATGAAAATAGTTTTAGGACCCCCCCCCAAAAAAGTATATATTTAGAGTTAGAGATCTTCGATTAGTAGATCTGCACATTTATTCTGCACATTTTATTATGTTAAATGTATTCCAGTACTTTTACAATAGTTTCCATGAAAGGTGGAAGTTTTTACAACATAAACAAATATCTATTTTGTTTTACTCAGATACAAAATACTGTCTTACTGTTTTCCATGCAGTAATTTCACAATATTGAATATGATTTCATTTCAACTGTTTTTATTCCAATTCAGCTTTTATATATGTTATTTAAAAGTACATGTCTGAGAAATCTGACTGTTCACCGTCTAGTCCACCTTAAGAGCTTGTGTGGTGACATCAGAGAGAGAGGGGGGTTCAGTAAGATAGAGTTGGGTGGCTCATCTCAGTGTAGATTAGAACAAGTGGACTGCTTGAAGGAGACAATGGAGCTGTATTCCATCCCCTCTAAAAAACTTGATGGATATATTGCTAGGAACCTCCACCCCAGCAAGGAGTTTCAAGAGAATGACAGTGATGCTATCCACAGAATTTGTTCTTTCCTGAAAGAAGTCTGTGATCTGAATGGCAGCGTGATCAAGACAGTAAAGGTGAGCCTTGCTTGATTAATAACCCAACCCTAGTAAGATGACTTCTCAGATTGAGTGGCACTGGCTCTTTTAGGCCATTGCACCAACTTAGTTACAGGGTATCAAGTTCCCAGCCCTCTTTCCAGACTGTGAGTTCAAATATATATTGCCTGCCTTAATAAATGTGGATGCTGAATTTAGGAAATAAATGCCAGACTTCATGGCAGTGAGACTCTCAGGAATTGACATGAATGCTGGTTCAGAGGGGGGATCTTTTGGATGGGAGCAAGAACACTACTTGCTGTAAAGAATGTGAAAGAGGGCTCCTTGTGGTGTTATGTTATATCAAAGTGACCCTGAAACTGGTCATTAACCATATTCTTATGAAAGGTATTGGGCAAACTATGGATTGACCCATACACTTCTGAAAGGGGAACGCTGACAGGCAGTAAGCAACAAGTAACAAATTACTCAAACCCCTGGTTTATGATTGCAACCTGATACTTTATATAGCAATCTCTTGAAGAGAAGGAGAAACTGACTAGATTTCCCTTGCTCACTTTGTATGAGCCACTAAGGATCCCTAGAAAAGTTCTGCTCAAAGGGTCTACTGGACAGTTAAAGTCCAGGGGGCAGTTTTTCAATTGTTTTTGTTCCTCTTGATATTTTTCTTTCCTTTTCCCATCTCACAGAATTGATAGATATTTTGGATTTTATAGCACTTAGCACTAGCACTTAGTGTCATGGTTCCAATAGATGAAACCCTTCAAAAGAACTTCGGGGCATTGTTTTCCTTAAAGAGTTTTTAATTTGGGAAACAAAGTATCGGCATTACATAGTTGAACCCAAAAACTAAATTCCCCTCCCCTGGATACAAAGTAGCAAAGTACAATTCCCACCCCCAATAACCCAGTCATAAAGCACAATCCCCAATTAGCTTAAAGTGCGGGCTTTCTCCCCAGCTCTCCAGCCCACCAAAACGTTATCAGCTCTGGACCCAGTTTGTCCTTGGGTTCCCTAGGCAGAGTTATTATTATGGCTAACTGAGCTCACATCCCAATCCCCCCTCCCTGCACCAACTAATTCTAAAAGCAATGGAACGGGAATAGAGAAAATGGCTGCATTTCCATCTGCTGTCAAAGCAAGAACATCCGATGTTAGCAGCATTGACATCCGCCCCCCCCCCCTTACAAAAAGGACAAATCCTATAATGCAAACAAAATCATAAGTTAGGGGTTGCCTCTTGGTTTATTAGGGTGTTTCTTATAAAACTTATTAATGAGCCTATCAGCTTTTACATCGCTAGATTTTATCCAGGTGGCCTCAGACAACAGATACCCTTTTCATTGCACTAAGTACTGTAGCTTCCCTTTAAAAAGTCTAGAATCAAGAATATGCTTCACTTCATAATGAGTCTGTCCTGCTACCAAGAGAGGTCCAGGTGCCTTCGTAGGGGGAGGTCGTAAGGTGGAATCCTGAAAAGGTTTCAGCAGGCTACAATGGAACACAGGGTGGACTTTTCCTAAGAATCTGGGAAGCTTTAATTCCACTGTGACCGGGTTAATGATCCTTACGATGAGGAGGAGTCTTAAGTATTTCAGTCCTAATTTCTTACTAGGTAACTTAAGCTGTAAATATTTTATGGACAAATAAACCTTTCCCCCAATTTGGAATGTCCTTTGAGGAGCTCTCTTTTTATCTGCTTGCTTTTTATATGTCTCAGAAGCCTTTTGAAAGCAATTTTCGTGGTTCTCCAGACCTCTTTCCACCCCCTCACCAAGTGTTTGGGTCAAGTGTTTGGGAAATGGAGGGTCCCTGAGGATATTCGGGTATTGGGCTGAACTCTTTTCCTGTGGCCACTTTAAAAGGCGTGAAACCAGTACTGCTGTGAACAGAGTTATTGTAAGCCACCTCTGCAAAAGCGAGGAGGTCAGTCCAGTTCGTCTGCTGATAATCCACATAGCATCTGAGATACTGCTCCACCATTGAGTTCGCAGATTCAGCCGCCCCATTGGTGGACAAGTGAAAAGCCAACGACAGTCCTTGAGATGAGCCAATTCGCTTAAGAAAACCCCTGCAAAACTTGGCTGTAAACTGCACCCCCTAGTCTGAGATTATACATTTTGGTGCACCGTGCAGTCTGGAGATGTGCTTCAGAAACATCTTGGTTAGTCGCTGGGCGGATGGGAGCCCCTTGCAGGGAATGAAGTGAGCCTGCTTTGAAAACAGATCTATCACAGTCCAGATAATTGTATTCCCCCTGCTTTCAGGTAACAATTTCCATAGCAATTTCTTCCCATGGTTGGGAAGGGTCAGCCACCATTGTAATAGTCCAGGGGGTTTCCCTGGGATTCTTTTCATGGTGGCACATACAGCACAACTCCTGACATAGTTCTCTATGTCCCATTTCAAACCCAGCCACCAAAATTGCCAGCAGAATAGATGTAGTGTTTTTAAATATCCAAAGTGCCCAGCCTGCTTTACATCATGGCCGTGCCAGAATGCATTAAGGTGGAGGGTTTACAACTTCCCCCCTTTTACCAAACCATCCCTGCATGTTAGGGAGGTTTGATTGTCTTTGAACCATTGGTTGTTGAGGAGCTCCTGTTTTATTTTCTTTGCCCCAGGATCGTCGGGGTTTGGGGCTTTTGAAGGTGGGACTCTGCACGGCGTTAGTTGAGAAACAGTTTGTGGAGTAGATATAATTGCTTCATTAACCTCTTCACATTGGCTCTTGTATTGGGGCAATCTGGATAAAGCATCAGCCAAAATGTTTTTTTCTCCAGTATGTACTTTAGGCTGAAGTTAAATAGGTTAAAGTATTGCGCCCATCGTACTTGTTTTGAGGACAATTTGCGGGGAGTTTTCAGTGCTGTGGTTTTCCCCCTTCCTTCCCAGTTCTTAGTAATTCAGTGAGGGGTAATGCAATTTCAGCAAAGGAGGGGATGAACTGTCAATAAAAGTTGGCAAATCTTAGAAAGCTCTGAAGCTACTTGCGAGTCTTTGGAGGTTGCCATTCAATCACGGCTCTCATTTTGCCGCGGTCCATTTCAAAACCCTCACTGGAAATTCAGTAGCCAAGGTAATCTAGTCAGGTCTGATGGAACTCACACTTTGATAGCTTAACGTCTAGCTTGGCATTCAGCAATTTCTTTAACACTTCCCGCACCAACTTTATGTGGTCAGCCATATTTGTGCTGGATTGGTGACCAGGACTCAGGGGACAGTATCAATATACAGATGGCCCCTCTGTCTCTGGTCACTTGTAGGCCTATGAATAAAGGGTCATGAAAGGACAGCAAAGAAACACGCAATGTTCTAAACCCACCCAAGAAAATCTGGCATCTTGGGACAACACCCACAACACCCAAGACTGAACATATGGTCTTGGGGAAACTCCCTCGAGAGAACATACTAGCTACTTCTGCTTTTCTTTTCTATAGTGTGCCAGCCTTAAAGGGCGAAGTCTTAATCTTATGTGTGCCAGTCTAGCTGGATGAATTGCTTATGTAACCAAAGTGACTCTAAAAATAAGCTTTCTTTGGTATTTGGGGCTTTTTGGGTCTTTTGTACAGAAGCCCGTCTCTATTCAGTTGAATAAA
>NW_015393594.1:2266-13965 GCF_001527695.2 Protobothrops mucrosquamatus | reverse complement strand
TGTGTGCCTATTCTTAAAATGTTCCGGCGTGTTGCACAGAACCCCACCCTGTTTTGACTGGGCACCCTGGTACCTTTCAGATTCAATTCTTCCTTCGGTTGTACCTTCTGTCGACCCAGGCAGACCACAGCGATGTGGCCTTTCTTCCCGCACGCTCGGCAAATGGCGGAACGGAACCGACATTCCGCTCGCTTGTGGCGTCCACCGCATCCGAGGCAACGAAGCTCAGCTGGGCCCTTGTCCTGACGATCTTTGGACCTCCTCCCAGCTGCTTGGTAAAGCTTGTCCACCTCTTCTTCAGGATCTTCTTCCGAATCCTCTCACACGTCTTCCTTGTGGATGGTAGCGGTCTCTGGAGCGCTTCGATTAGGCCACATGTTCTTGACCGCCCCACCTGCAGCTTCTTCTGCTGAAACCTCTCACAGAGCATCTTGGAAAGAGACATCTTCCTTAGCGAACAGCTTCTGCTGTAAGTCTCTGTTCCTCAGTCCGCACACAAAACGATCACGCAGTCTTTCCTCTAAGTCCTTGAAATCACACGGTTTAGCTGCTCTTCTCAAAGCTGCAATGTATTCTTTTGCTGATTCCCCAGCTCGCTAATCCCTCTGTTCGAATGTGTGCCTCCAAGCAATGACAGATTGCTTGGGCTGGAAGTGTTCCTTCAAAACTTTCTTCAGATCGGAGTATGACACCGTTTCCAGCGAGGCTGGGGCGATTAGGTTCTTGGTGATCTCAAAGGCGTCTTTCCCATAAACGCACAACATTGTGGCAGCCTTTAAGCCTTCCTCCCTTATCTGGTTTACGCGGAAGTAAGTCTCGACTCTTGCAACGTAAGATTCCCACTTCTCGGGGTGAGAGACGTCGAATTCTGCTAAACGCCCAACTTTCGCCATGATCGAGGATCAGGGTCTTCTTCAGCCGCACGCACCCTCCAGCGATTTCGTACTGGCAGGATAACGCTGACTTCAACGCCGTTGTTCCTCTTCCGGACTTCTTTGGGTGAGTCTTCAAGCTTTCCTAGCTGTATAGACTAGATCCCACCTTCTTCGCCAGTGTTAAGTCCGGAGAATAATGGCGCTTAAGACGAAGCATTTCTAACAAGTCTTTATTCTCTGCTTCCAATCTACGAACAACCCGAGCAGAGGCACGCAGACCTCTATTTATACCTTCTGATCCCCGGGCAATTCCAACCAATCACAAGGCAGTCTTTTCCCGCCTTGCGCATGTGCGCAAGGCCGGCGCCACTCAGTCTGGTCCCGGGCAGCTTTTGCAAATGCCCGGGACTCTTGCAACGTCCCGAGCCTGCTTTTGCAGGCTCAGGACACAACAAGCTGCTTTTCACATAAGACGTATCAGCAACAAGATAGTTCTGGAGAATGAAATAGTTCTGGAGAATCTTTATATATCCTCTGTGGTCAACATAGAGGATATATAAAGAGTACAAATGAAGCAGTCGAATCAATAGATATATCTACCAAAGCAGTTATAGAAATTGAAGTTGGCTATGGGATTAATAAAGTGTTTTTTTATGTTCAAAATATTTCACATTCAATAATTCATTAGTTCCTCCAGAAAATCCCAAATCCAGGACACTTCCATATTTTTTTTATTATCAAATTTGTTTGCTGCCCATCTTGTATTTCGAAGGAACTCTGAGCAGCTGGGGTTTTCATCCCCAAATCTTTCCCAGCCACTTTATGCACATCCATATTGGGTAGATGGGGAAGTGGGGCAGGGAAGTAACTCGTGCAAATTGTGATACCAAGATGCCACTGACACATTATACACAGGTAGTCCTCGACTTACAACCACAATTGAGCCCAAAATTTCTACTGCTAAGTGAGACAATAAAGTGAATTTTACCCCATTTTACAACCTTTCAATTGTTAAGTGAATCACTGCAGTTGTTAAGTTAGTAACATGATTGTTAAGTGAATCTGGCTTCCCCATTGACTTTGCTTGTCAGAAGGTCGCAAAAGGGGATCACATGACTCCGGGACACTGCAGCCATCATAAATATGAGTCAGTTGTATTGTGTAGTGGAAACAGCGAGGCATTGAAGACACGAGGTTGAATTAACAGCTCTTTATTAGGTTCTCACAGAAGCAAACTCTAGCAGCTGCCTGACATATTTATATGGACCGCCACTAGGTGGCGGCCAAACAGTTTAAAGTATTCATTCTCACCAAAAACAACTAGCTTAAAGTTATACAGACAGTCTATCATTCAAATAATGCAATCAGTTAACTGTTTCTTTATAATAGACCCATTGAATTGCTTAATACATAACACCCCTTCCCCCTGAATCAAAACATATCCAAGAACTGTACATATTCATTTAGGTAAGCAGGCAGTTTCCGTGTTCGATTCGACCGCCTCATTTCTGCCTGAGGTTCCCGGTCTACCCTCGGTTGGCTGGGTAGACCAGACTCTTTCTGACAACTTTGGTCGGGAAGACCAGTCTCTGTTTGTCTTTGGTGGCCAGGTAGACTGGTCTCCGCTCGGCTGGTCTGTTCCGGTAGACCGGTATGGATGTCCGAGAGCGGAGCAGTCTCTGACAGGCTGGGAAATAAGTCTTCCAGCATACTTTGATCTGCAGACACAGTTTCTTCGATCAGAAGTGACCGACATGACTGAGTCATCCAGCCTGTCTCTTGGAGTCGCACCGGACTCTGGAGATTGAGATGCGCTGCCGCAGTCAGGGAATTCTTAGTTGTCCTCTTGGTCGGCAATGAGGGTTAGATTAGCCTGCCGCCAATGCAGATGATCAATGTGGCAGCACAAAATGTGCTCATCTTCTAGGACCACTTCATAAGAGAGTGGTCCTGACACCTTACAAACCACAGCTACCACCCACAGTGCCCCTTGATCGTAGTTCCTTGCCCAAACTTGGTTGCTGACTTGCAAATTCCTCGGTGGCTTGGGCTGCGCTGTCTCTGTTGCAATTCTGTCTGGATGGAGACAGTCCAGCTTCGTGGTCAGTCAACATCCCCATCTCAGCTCTGCTGGGTACGATCCATTGATGTGCATGGAGTAGTGTGTTGGCAGAGCAAAAGGTCTGCCAACTTGTGATGCCAATCACCCCTGGTTAGTCTTTTGAGTGCTTCTTTGGTCATCCTGACCATCCTTTCAGCTTGGCCGTTAGAAGACGGGTGAAATGGGGCAGAGGTGGCGTGTCTAATCATTTTAGACCTTAGAAATGATTGAAAGTCTGCAGCAGTAAATTGTACCCCATTATCTGATACAATTACATCGGATAAGCAATGTGTGGAGAAGTTTCTGTGCAGTTGCCGGATGGTCCTGGCAGTAGTCATAGAAGGGACAGGTGCTACCTCAAGCCACTTTGAGTGACTGTCCACTACAGTGAGGAATACCTTTTCCTTGGAAGGGTCCTGTGTAGTCTATATGAATCCTAGACCAAGGAGTTTGCGTAGTTTCCCAGCGATGTACTGGGGCTTGAGGCATTTCAGGTCTGGACTGTTGGCAAACCTGGCATCCTTTAACTTGAGCCTCGATATCTTTATCCAACCCTGGCCACCAGAGGTAGCTTCTCACGACTGCCTTCATCCTGACTATTCCAGGATGACTCTTTCCCTGAGCGTGTGTGGGACTACAACCCTGCTCCCCCATAGAATACATCCCTTATGTGCAGACAGCTCGTCCTGTCTTCTACTAAAACTTTGAAACTCTGTTCCAGGACTGGTTCCTGGCCATCCCCTCAGCACCCAGTTCAAAACTCTGCTGAGAGTTTTGTCGGAAGCTGTCTCAGCAGCCACATCCCCTGCATGAAGAGGAGATTCTGGCAAGTCCTGAATTGACAGGATGCATGCAGCTGGTGCGGGGTCAGGCTCTGAGTTGGGCATGGGCAGTTTGCTGAGCACGTCAGTGTGGCTCATTTCCTTGTCCAGTTTGTGAATTAGACTGTAACTATAAGCGGCAAGAAATATGGACCATCTCAGCATCCTTGGAGATAGGATTTGAGGAGTTTGTTTGTCCGTTGTGAACAGACCAAGTAGTGGCTTATAGTCGGTGAATACTGTGAATAGGCAACCATAAAGGAAATCATGAAATTTCTTGATGCCGGCCATGATGGCCAGTGCCTCTTTATCTATTTGGGCGTAGTTACGTTCCGCCGGTGACAGTGCCCTTGAATAATAAGCTAGGGGAGCTTGGCTCCCGTCGGCCATTAAATGGCTCAACACAGCTCCTATTCTGTATGGAGATGCATCATGTGCAATGCTGATAGGCAGCTTTTCATTAAAATGAGTTAAGACAGAGTCTGATGACAGCAGTGATTTGACTGCTTTGAAACTGTTTTCATGGGCGCTAGTCCAGTGCCATGGTGCCCTTTTATCTAAGAGCCTGTGTAGAGGCTCTGCTAATGCAGCCTTGTGAGGGAGAAAGGCATGATAAAAGTTAAGTAATCCCAGGAATGCTTGCAGCTCCCCTTTTGACTTTGGTCTGGGAGCCTGCAAGATAGCTTTGATCTTTGAATCAGCTGGGTGTATTCTGGCAGCATTGATGCGGAACCCCAGGAACTCTGTGGAGTTGACTCCAATTTGATATTTTTCCCTTTTTAGTTTCAGCCCCGCTTCACAGAAGCACTGAAGAACAGGCCTTAAGCATTCAGCAAGTATCTCTGCTGACTCCCCAGCAATTAAAACATCATCGAAGTAAGGCCACACCCCTGGAATGTTTTTTAACGTGCATTCCATCACACTCTGAAAGAGCCCAGGGACTACACTGACCCCAAACTGCAGGCCTTCTATGGGTAACTATTGTTTGAGCCTCAGCAGAGGCGTCATCCACAGGCAGTTGCTGGTAAACCTGTGCCAGATCCAGCTTTGCAAATAAGCAACCTCCTTGTAAGGATGCCAGAATGTGGCTGACTACAGGTACTGGATACGCATGCTGCTGCAGTGCCTTATTAATAGTGCACAGATGTGCACCTCTCCGTTAGGCTTGACCGGTGTAACTATGGGGGTTTCCCACACACAGCTGTCAATGGGTTGCAAGACTCCCTGTTGGATGAGCTTATCTAACTCTGCATCGATCTTGGGCTTAAGGGCAAAAGGCACTCTACGATTGGGTCTATGGTTGGATCAAGGTGGAGAGCAATTGGTGCTCCTTTGTAATTCCCTAAAGCGGGACTGAATATGTCCGCAAACTCATGGCAGACAGTTGCCAAATCCGTTGTTTTGGTTCTGTTGATGCCAGTCACATGGATGCCCAGGGCATCAAACCAGTCTAAGCCAATCAGGCTTGTTTGCTGGCCTTCCACCACCACGACACTGAGGGGACCTTCAAACTCTTTGAATGTCACTTTTATCGTAGCTTCTCATTTAACCACTACGCGGGAATTTTGAAAATCTGTCAAAACTAAATCTGACGGCTTGAGTCTGACTCGTTTTCTGCCGTTTCTGCAGATGAAGTTAAAAGTCTTATAGGAGATTATAGACACAGCTGATCCAGTGTCCAGTTCCATGGTGCATGGAACTCCTTGCAGCTTGACTTTTAGTCTAAGCTTTTCTTTTGGGGGGCAACGGGCTCCAGTTCTGAGGATGCTCCTTCTCCCGGAGCAAAACCCAACTCTATTCTGCCCCTGGGCCCCATTACCTCTTCTGGGGAAGTCTTTGTGTGCCAATCCCCTCTGGCGATCCTTACAGACGGTGGTGATGTGGCCTTGTTTGCCACATGCCTGGCACACAGCTGTGTGGAACCGACATTCTGAGCGTTGGTGTCGTCCGCCACAAGCAAAACAGCTAATGAAGGGAACTGCCTTGTCAAATGGTGGCTGCCTTCTTTCTGGGATCTTCTGCACCCGGTCGATCTCAATGTCGACGTCTGGGTCTTCTATTCTTTCTGATTCTTCATGATGCACAGTTGACTGGCTGGGAAGATTCTTTGAGGGATGTAAAGCCTTTATGGCTCCACCTGCGGCTTCTTCTGCCATTACCTCTTTTAGTGCATCCTGGAATGTCAGGGTGTCTTTAGCGAACAGCCTTTGCTGTAAGTCTCTGCTTCGCAAGCCAAAAACTAGTCGGTCCCAGAGCCTGTCTTCTAGGTCAGGAAACTCGCAGAGCCGGGACGCTTGGCGTAGGGCGGCCACGAATTCAGCAGTGGTTTCACCTGGCTGCTGCTTTCTCATCTCGAATGCATGTCTATATGCAATAATGGACAAATGTGGCTCGAAGTGCTCCTTGAGTCTACGTTTTAAGTCAGCGAAAGTGATTGACTCCAAAGGAGCAGGAGCAACTAAGTTCTCCGCTATATCAAAGGTGGCTTGGCCACACACGCACAACAAGATTGCGGCTTTTAAGTTGTCTTCTCTGACCTGATTCGCTCTGAAGTAGTTTTCTACTCTTGAGACGTACGAACTCCATCGTTTGGGGTGCGTTACATCAAACTCTGATAGCTTACCGACTTTGGGCATGGTTTGGCTGTTTCGGTGTCTCCAATGCCTTATGCTGCTAGAGCTTCTGTGAGTTTCCTAGGGACGGGTCCTTTAGGAAGGCGATACCTCCAGCGTTTGCATACTGGCAGGTAGAAGGGGGGAACGCTGTTCCAACCAGGGCGCTGAAGCCTGGTCTTACCCCTTTAGTGACTTAGCTCTCTTCTTCCTAGCAGCATAATCCCACCTTCGTCGCCACTATTGTGTAATGGGAACAGCGAGGCACTGAAGACACGAGGTTGAATTAACAGCCCTTTATTAGGTTCTCACAGAAGCAAACTCTAGCAGCTGCCTGACTTATATTTATACGGACCACCACTAGGCGGTGGCCAATCAGTTTAAAGTATTCATTCGCGCCAAAAACAACTAGCTTAAAGTTATACAGACAGTCTATCATTCAAATAATGCAATCAGTTAACAATTTCTTTATAACAGACCCATTGAATTGCTTAATACATAACAGGTTGTGTGAAAAATGGTCATGTCATTGTTTTTAGTGCTGAGGTAACTTTAGTCACTAAATGAACTGTCGTAAGTTGAGGACATTGTGCAATGACATCATGATGCATTAGAGCAGCATGACAAGGGGATGTGGATTCTAGGAATTGAAGTCCACACATATTTCAAATTGCCAAAATTGAGAAACACTGGATTAGACATTACTGCAGTTTCTAGCAAAAGCCTGGGGTAGGCACAACATATATACCATAATGTTTGAAGCTTGCCAAAGTATTTCTACCTCAGCAACAAGTAAGAATCTATGCCAGTGGTGGCGAACCTATGGCACGCGTGCCAGAAGCGACACTCACATGCCGTCACCCCAGCCCCACCTCCCCCCGTGGCCCCCTCCTCACCAGTAGCCCCCCAGAGGAAAGTCGCCCCGCAGTGAGTCGCTGGGATCAGACTCTGCCCTTACGCCCCGTCGCGCACAGATGATACTGTGGGGCACTGGTGGAGGGCATGGCTGCCATGGTCTGGGCAATCTGCAGTGGGCTGTGGAGGTGGTGAGTGGCCCTGCGGGCGGGTGAGGCAGGGGGTGGGGGGGTGCAGGGTCAGGGCAGGCTGGGGTCAGGGCAGTCAGGGCAGTCAGGGCAGGGGCGGAGTGGAGCGGTCAGGATGGGGGCAGGGCGGGGGTGGTTTTTGGGCACTCGGTCTCTAAAAGGTTCACCATCACTGATCTATGCTAAGAAGCCATCAGCAGAACAAACACAATCGCATAAGGCAGCTTTTGCTCATGGTCTGTGCCTCCTACACATACCTCTTCCTACGGCAGCTGAAATGTTGAGGTCAGTGTGAAGGGCTTAATCAAGAACAAATGAGGTGTCTCTTGTGAACAAAATAACAATCATTGCACTTGATTGTGTATGGATCTTTCCTAATTTGATACACTGAGGTTTTCTCCAGTCATCTGAGAGCAGCAGCTCACACAGCAGCAGCTCTTAGAAAATATTTCACATCTAACCCCAATACTATAGTCTGCTGTACTCATAAATTCAAGATGACAAGGTAACACAATAAAAGACTCCCGAGTGGTTAAAATGGATTATATCAATGCGTGTGGGATACTGTATATGGATTTTGTTTTAAACTGTTTTGTTACATACAGTATGAGATGAATGCCATGTTACCAGCTCTTGATATGCCATGCTTTCAAGATGGTATCCATTGCTATGGAGGTACAATCAGAATACTGCTTTTGGTTTTAGTCAACAGACACAAGAAAGATATTAAAAGGCATGTCAAATATAAAAGGTGGTCATAGAGATCAGCAAATCAAAGTCTTTAGAATTCACCATACATCCCGTTCCCTGTCTTGTTGATAGTTTTCTTTCATTATTATATCAAAGGGTTTTTTCCTCCTTTTCAAACACTTGGCGTTTCCTCACAGTCAATATTTATTCTGAAGTTTCAACATGTCTGTAATCATTTAGAAGAGCCTGTTAAATATTCTTTAAACAGGTAGCCTCAGTTGAACAGGATAACAATGCAGAACAAGCTGAAACTAGATAAGGCTCTATATTTGGATGGAATGACAATTCTAGCGACAATGGTGAAAATGGTTGGAAACAAAAATATCCAGGTTATGTAGTTAATCAATTCCTTCCTCTTTCTTTCATTAAAAATTCTAAACCCTGGACAGGAAACACATACATATTTGTTGCTCGGATCAATGTTTTTAGTCGAATCAAATAAGTTTAAAGAACAGTATCAGGATCAAGAGGAAAGCCAATTTAACTTCTTGAAAAACATGTCAGAACTCTTTATAGTTGACTCATTCGACATGCAATGCCATGATTTGCTTTAACCATGGTTTCTCGAGCAAGCCAATATGTCTTTATGCATTCATCATTTTAAACCATTTTAGCCATTATTGAGTGTTCTCAGTGGTTGTGTTCTAACAGTATGCTCAGTCAACATGAAGCAAATCATATTAAGCTCAGCAGTAAGTGAATCATTAGTTTTCAGATGAATTGAATGACTGTATATAAAGTCTAAAGCTATTTTGTTCTAACAGAAACAACTTGACATCTGATATGCTGGATCTTATTATACACGTAGCCCTTGATTAACAATTACTTGTTCAGCAACCATTCAAAGTTATGACAGCATTGAACTAGTCGTCCTTATGATTGGTCCTTGAAGTTCCATCCGTCCCAGCACCCTGTCATCTGATTGTTATCACTTAATAACAGAAATTCCAGTTCCAGTTATCACCAGTATATTGGGTCTATAGCCATTAAAAAAGTGACAGTGCTTAACTATGGGAATTTTGACTTGCTGCTTATTGCAGTTGAAATGTAACTATTTTTTTTTAAAAAAAACACCTATATTTGGAATATGATATAACACCATAATTCCAACTAAACTATCAAGTTTATGCCACAATTTAAAATTTTCCTACCTTAATATACTATCTGGCAAAAACTGACAAAGTCAGTCAGTAAAAGAAGGACTAGGGGTGACATGATAGCAGTGTTCCAATATCTCAGGAGTTGCCAGAAAGAAGAGGGAGTCAAGCTATTCTCCAAAGTATCTGAAAAAGGTTGGACTAGAAGACCTCCAAGTTCCTTTCCAATTCTGTTATTCTGTTAACGGTTGCAAGATTTGGGTGTGACTAGTCTAGAGAAAAGAAGGATTAGAGGGTGACATGGTAGCAGTAATCCAGTATTTGAGAGGCTGCCACAAAGAGGATGGGTCAACTAATTTTCCAAGCATCAGAAGGCAACACAAGAAACAATGGATGGAAACTAATCAAGGAGAGAAGCAACCTGGAATTAAGGAGAAACTTCCTAACAGTGAGGACAATTAACCAGTGGAACAGCTTGCCTTCAGAAGTTGTGTGTGCTCCATCACTGGAGGTTTTTAAGAAGAGACTAGACAGTCACTTGTCTGAAATGGTATAGGGTCTCCTGCTTAAGCAGGGGGTTGTACTAGAAGACCTCCAAGGTCCCTTCCAGCTCTGTTCTGATGGATTGATTGACTACAAATTTTATCGGAAATGAAATTGTATTTGAAGTTGATCTAGTTTGAGTATTTAAATGGTAATTAAAGATCCTTTTCCAATGCTCTGGATTGATATCACTACTTTTTTAAAAAGCTGGATCTTTTCTTCATTCCAAATGCAAACGTTCATACGGCATAAAACGTAAAATGCAAAAGGAAATTTAAGAAGCTCTTCCTTTTCAAATGCCAGGTGCTGTAAAAGCAGTGAATGAAGTATTTATCACTTCTCGGTTGATCAAATTAACCTTAAATATCTTGTCAAGGGTTGCACTGATAATATTACAAAACCAGGGTTTTTTCTTTTCTTTTCTTTTCTTTTTTAAAAAACTGAGCTATTGAGGATAAGCGGGAGAACTTGTTGCTATTGCTATGGTTACAGTATTTAAATGTAAATACTGGATGAACCACTAGAACTTCATAAATACCTTTGGCATTTCCCTGGCACTTGAAGCTATTTAAATAATCACTTGCTCATCTTTTATCCTTCTTATCCACGTACTACAGAAGCTCAAGGCTGAGGCATCACTAAGAATGATTCCATAAATAGTTGCATTTGCTATAGTAACCACAAACATCAAAGACAAAAAGCAACATATGTATTAAAATAACAAGCTCTGGGAATGCCAAAATTGCCTGAAAATCATAACAAAATCTAGCTAGTTCTTCACATCTTTAAAATTCAAATTTAATCGTGATGGTGGTGGTGGTGTTGCGGTGCTGTAATGTCTCCCCTGAAAACAAAACCAAGACACACGAATCTCCATCTTCTCCTTAAGAATGAATTGTTATCAATTTTTTCATTAAGAAAGTTAATAAATGGATAAAGGGATCAGCACTCATTTGGAAGATGAATATTTTGGCAAACATGTTTTTGGTGCTATTTGGAATTATCTGAATAAATAGACCAGAAAATAGATAATGAACTGTTATGAACATTCCTCTTATAATACCATGTTAATAAAATAATTCTTCACTACTGATGTTCACTGGTTATTTATTTATTTCCATTGCTGTTACCTATGGGTTATTTATTTTTATTTTAAAAAATAAGTTGCCTAGATTTGTTATTTTGGTTTGTTGTTGTTGTTTTTTATTGAAAAGTGCCCTAATTATCTTGGGCAAAAGACTGTACAAATATGTATTTAAAAACAAATAAATATTTGAAATTGGTCTTATTACATTCTAAGATCTCCGTAAACAAGCATAACTCTTAAGGCTTTTTCCACTGTGGCCTTAAGCAGCTTGGCTCCCTTGCGTAAATAGGCTGGAAATGAAGTCAGCTTAAGAACCTCTTTCCAGATTTCAGCCCCTTCTGTGCTTTGCCTCCCAGGGATAGCCTGGGATTCCCTCTTTACCCCTCCCACTGTTCTAGGAAGGCAACCACCAATTGCATTCCTTTTCACGTATGGGTCTTTGAGGGCATATGGCTTTCATTGATAAGCCTTTACGTCAGGCCTCCTCCGTTGACGCTGCCTTCTACTTGGCACTTCCCCTGTAATGTGTTCGCCAGTGGCATGGTCTCTAAGCCACAACAAAAACAAGCATGTGTTGTGTTCTTTGTATTCCCCCCCCTTAATCCCCTATGCATATCCTGATCACCCATTAAGGGTGATTGCCCTTCACCATTGATCGCCCATTAAGGGTGATTGCCCTTCTCCATCTGCATACAGTTTCATGCCCGTTGCTGGTTGGCTAACTAGCAACAGGGTCTTACCAGCCAATGGAATTGTGTGATTACAAGCCA
>NW_015393594.1:0-1043 GCF_001527695.2 Protobothrops mucrosquamatus | reverse complement strand
GGATCCTTGCGGGTGTGTGCCGATTACAAAGGAACCATCAACAAGGCGTTGCAACCCCACGCGTATCCCGTCCCCGTAGTACAGCATCTTTTACACTCGGGGGACGGGAACGTGTTTGCGAAGCTGGATCTCGCTCAGGCGTACCAGCAGTTGCCGGTGGACAAAGCCACCGCAGAAGCCCAGACCATAGTGACTCACCAGGGGGCGTTCAAATGCAACCGACTCCAATTCGGGGTGAGCGTGGCTCCAGGACTTTTTCAGAGCGTCATGGAGCGGTTGCTGCAAGGCATTCCGGGGGTGGTGCCGTATTTCGACGATGTCCTCATCTCCGCGACATCGAGAGACCAGCTGAAGGATCGCCTGCGCCAAGTCCTTAGTCGGTTTCAGGCCCGAGGACTGAAAGTGAAAAGGGACAAATGCAAACTAGGGGTCCCAAGGTAGAATTTTTGGGATTCTTGATCGATGGCCAGGGCATCCATCCCACAGACGAAAAAATAAAAGCCATAAAGCAAGCAACCACACCCAAAAATAAGACAGAATTGCAGGCGTTTTTGGGACTCTTAAACTTCTATGCTGTTTTCTTAAAACAGAAGGCAACAGTAGCGGAGCCGCTCCACCGACTTTTGGGAAAAGCGACCACGTGGACCTGGGGCCAGAAGGAAGCACGAGCCTTCGCAGCTGTTAAGGACCTGCTCACGTTATCCAGCATCCTAATCCAGCACTCGGACACCCTCCCACTCCAACTCACGTGCGACGCATCGCCTTTTGGCATTGGAGCCGTCCTCAGCCACGTTCTTCCCAATGGCAGAGAGGCACCGATAGCCTACTATTCCAAGACCATGTCCCCAGCCGAGCGAAACTACAGCCAGCTGGACAAAGAGGCCCTCGCCATCGTGGCTAGCACAAAACGGTTCCACGGGTACTTATATGGAAGGCATTTCCGGATCATCACGGACCACAAGCCTCTACTGGGACTGCTGGCGGGGGACAAACAGACTCCCCAATTCCTGTCACCCAGATTGATCCGTTGGTCGATATTCCTC
>NW_015393593.1:10032-13966 GCF_001527695.2 Protobothrops mucrosquamatus | reverse complement strand
TTTGGTACAGTATTAACAATGTTTCAGAGATTTTAAAAGAAATCCTATGAAATGTTTAAAACTGATATTAATTATAAGCCTGAATTCACTGCATATTTTAAGATTAAAATATTAATGTGTGAAAGCAATGTTTAAATTGGATCGGGAATAACCAGAAATTAGATCTGAGCTCTTCTATGCATTTATTTTGAATCTAGAGAGTATATTCTACTTATTCTCCCTACATGAAAGTAAGTTGCATAAGACCAAGGCAAAATAATATAGAATTGCAGCAAGTGATCCATGACAATAATGAAATAAGTCAATGAATTTAACAACTCATGTTTTTATATCTAAAAACCTCTCTAATGTTTTGTGTTTCATAATTCAGTTCAAAGTGCAGAACTGAATTCTCTGATAAGTAGTCACAGCCTTAAACTGTTTCCATTCACACAACTATGGAATGAATTGCCACACTGAAATTCTATTTTGATTAGCCTTGTATGTCATAGTTTCTTTTTCTCATCTGGACAAGATAAGACTACTGTTTGATTACAACATGCATTCGTGAAATTGGGGATCTTTTAAATGAGCTCTGAACATTCATTCAGGACAGTCTGATAGAAAAGATTAAATAAATTAAGCAATTCAAGCTATTTCCCTTGGGACATCAGTCCTCAGACTCATAAATATCACTGTCAGGTCGTTTTTCTCTCTTCCTGATATCCAGTGTAAATTTTCCTTTGACTAATGTCATCCCATTAATCCTAATTACATGGCCTTCTATTTCCCTTTCAACAATCTCTTTGCCTCCTGGGCTCTAAATTCTTAGGCACAAGGAGGTATAGCATATCATCATTCACTCGTGTTAAGTCAATCCATGTGTGCAGGCATTTTGATGAGAAATGTTGGAGGAATTAAATGGAGCAAATATCCCAATTCCACTTTGGGAAAATTGATCCCTTATGGCTTTTGCTATTCCAGAATTGGGAGGGAAAAAAAAGAGAGAGACAACAACTGACAAGCAGGGAACAGTAAAATGGGCTGGTGTAGTTGGGAAAGCTATTAAATGTAAGGCCAATATAAACAAGCAGAAGTACAGAAATTATGGAGATTATGGAGAGATACAGAAATGAGAACTTGTTTGGGATACAAAACAAGGGAATGATGAAAGAAACTTTTCTCTTGTGTAGCGTATCAGAAAATAAAAGATAGGTTGCTAATCAGGCTGAAAAACTGTAGAGTTTAAGAAAGACACAGAATAGACATTAACTTAAACAGTTTGCTTATAACTATGAGAACCAAAAGGATTATGTATTATTTACAAAATGAAAAAAAAACCTATTGCTTAATTATAACAGCCAAATAGTTACAAGTAACCAAGAAAACATTATGTCTCATCAGGCAAATGGAAACAGTCAGGATGAATCTTGAGACTGGTAGAAACAAGGTTAGAGAATATCTATTTACTTTGAATGAGTTGAAAAGTCTTGGGTACACAGTAGGTAGAACTAGTTAATACAGGGATCCCCAACCTGTGGGCCATGGCCCACTAATGGGCCATGAGGAGACTGTAACTGGGCCACAGAAATGGCTGGTACGTGCACGCATATCCTCACTTGCATAAGCAGTGGGCAAGCATGTCTGTGTGTGCTCCATTTCTGTGAGCAGCAGGCATGCATGCATGCTACTTATGCAAATGGAGTTGTGTACGTGTGCACACGCTTGCTGGCTGCTTGTGTGGAACCAGTTGGGGAACTCTGAGTTAATGGATTTTTCTAATTATTATGATTATTATATCTTATCTTTAAGTAATTTTGGAAAACAGGTAAGGCAACTGGAAGAGAGCAAATGTTATCCCTGCCTTTAGAAAGAGTGAACAGGGGAATCAGAGAACTGCTGGTGAGTTTTGTAATGCTATTCAAAAATGGTACCTAGGTACCATAGAGCACTATATTTATGAAGAATTCAAAGAAGGTAAAATGACAATAACAATAATCAAGATATTAGATAGAGCTGCACATGTTTAGTCTTGAAAAGACCATACAAAGAATGGCAGGAGATAAGATAGTATTTATTTGATTTCATTTATATCTTATATCATTTGACTTGATCTATATCAAATATTAATTAAGTTGCAACTCAAGTTAGAGTACATAAGTATTCCTCAAGTATTTGAAAGGCTATTGATAAATTAAGGTGAAATTCTCTTCGGTTTATTTAATAATAGATTTAATATACAAAATGACAGATTCCAATAAGACTAATTTGATAGCGTGAGAAAGAAAAGATGAATGATAAAGAGAATATATTTGTTCTGATTACTCCATTTTCTTTTGCATAAGTTTCCTTATTTGGTAGAGATTGAGGAAAGAAGTGGATTGATAGAAGAGAGGAGGAAGAGTCAAAGAGGAAGAGGAGGCCAAAAAAAAAAAAAAAAGAAAGACTAGGAACAACAACTGGAGAATCAAGTTAGTTATAGAGAAGAACTGAAGGTTTCAGAGATGAGATAAGAGGAGCAGCAACAGCAGGAGCTAAGTAGTACAGTTGACAAACAGTGGTGCTTCCCAATAGCTCAAAGGCAAGAGAACTGAGAAATAGTCCTAAGGAGAAGTACAGTGGAAAAGACCTCATGATTCTAGGAAGGCTTGGCAGATATAGGAGCATCCAGTACTTTTTGACTAATTGGACTTAATTAGCCAGCTGCGACACTTAATACTGGCCAAGGCAATTTCCTAGAAGCAGCCCAAGTGACTGGAAAGCACAACCCTATTGCTCTGATTAGCAAAACGGATGTTTTGAAAGAGTTCACAACTTTGGCAAGATTATTTTATGCAGATATCCTGTTCCTTATACCTGCCATTTTTGTGCCAAAACCCAGCAATCAGCAATACAAAAGTGAAGAGTTGAGGGAAATGTTTGTCCAATCTTAGTTTGAAAAGGTCATCTTTAGGTTCTTTTAATATCATTTTTATTCCCCGTTGCTACTAGAATTGCTCTATCAAATGAAGCATGGCATACTAGAATTGCTCTACCAAATGAAGCATGGGCTCTGCTTTTTTTCAAATTGGATTCCTTTTCCCAATTAAATTTAACTCTTTCTAATGTATAATGGTTTATTGTAGAAAGAAACTTCTCTCTGAAACCAGAATTCTGACCTATTGTCTTGATTGCAGTGTTACGGCTGTCCAATCTTTGACCCAAATTGGAGTTACAATTTAGATGGTGGAACAAATGGGGTAATAATTGCTTTGCAGATAAAGATGTGGTAGTCTCAGAGAGCCTAATTTGTGTCTGTTTTATAATAACAAATCATGTATTTCATTTTAATTACCTCCATGAATAAAGAGGAACAGGATCTGAATTACTCATTAAGATACTAACATTTGGATGATAGGTAGGACCTACGTTGCAGAAAAAATCTCAATAAATGCTCTAATGGCATGACAGGCCATTCTTCAGCTTATAAGCATGTTGATTAATAACACCAACCTCTACCTTATTACGCTGGGATATTTTTTTAAAGTAGAGATGCCACATACTGACCTAAAACTTTGCATGGGCAAAACGTATGTGTTCTTATATATATACTGTACCTTCATATTTATTTTTAAGCAACATATTTAGAATTTTGTTGGTTGCATGAAATTAATTGGTGGCTTCAAAGAATGCGCATGCCTGAAAGATGGCGGACGCCTGTTTCGTAGCTCCGCTGTAGTGGAGCCGAAATGGGGCAGAGGGGGGGGCCTTGGAGACCCCCGAAGATTCGGAAGACCTGTCTGAAGACCTGTCTGAAGACCTGTCTGGAGACCAGTCCCCAGGTTGACCTCCCCGGTGAGTTCCCCGGGAGCGTGAGGGGACGTAAGAGCGTGGAGTCGACCGGGCAGCCGTTTGTCGGCCTGCCCGGTCTTTTCATCCTTCGGCGGTCTCGGCGGTCTCGGCGGCCTCGGCGGCC
>NW_015393593.1:0-6850 GCF_001527695.2 Protobothrops mucrosquamatus | reverse complement strand
GGTGCCCCTGCCCTCTGGAACGAACTACCCCCCGAGATCCGGATGATTCCGGATCTCCTTACTTTCCGCCGCGCCCTCAAGACATGGCTTTTCCAACAAGCGGGCCTGGCCTAGGGAGGATTTTAAATTGGGTTTCTTAGAAATTTTAATTACCACAACTCTAAAATATTGGTTTTAATTTGGTTTTATTTGGTGGGGTTTGTGGGTTTGTTTTTGTTTTTTAAAAAATGTTGTGAGCCTCCTGAGTCCTTCGGGAGAAGGGCGGGATACAAATTGAATAAAATAAAATAAATAAATAAATAAAATAAATTTAAATTTTGGGTAATGATAGACAGCAGTGATAAATGAATTATGCTTTAAAGATCATGATTAAGAAAAGGCTATTATAAAAAAATGAATAAAAAATAACTGTTATGTGTATTCATTTTTTGCCCATCCAAATAGAAAAAAAGCATAAAATAAGAATTTACTGCTAAGATTCATTGCTAAAGTAATATACACTTTTCACATCTGGAACTACTAATTTGTCATAACCAATTAAACAAATGCAGACAATAGCCATGATTTATAAAATATGCTACACTACAGATTTATTGGCTTTATGTATTTTCTCTCAAGAAATCATTATCACCATTATTGAACAGAGATTTCCCCCCAATCTTTTAAATGCAAGTTATGGAAAATGAAACAGAAAATTATAGAGGAAAATGAATGCTTAAATGTTCCAAATGTTCTCTCTCATGGCTTACAGGAAAAGGTGGGAGAAAGATTTAGATGAATTGCTATTTGGCATAAGTCTTTACTTGTTACTGTTAGCTAAATACCAACAGCTAGCAGTCATATTTAAAAGTCTCAGTGCAATATTCTACTAGATGCAGAATCAGTATCCAAACATAAAACATATTCCTACTACATAATCAAAATTCTTTTTTCACAGAAAATAAATAATTAAAAAATCAGACTTAGGAAAGTCTGGTTGACTAGCTCAACTCATAATTTTATTTTTTTTAAAAAATGTCTTAGAACATAAAATCAATTACAATAGAGTCTAAATCAGCGGTTCTCAACCTATGGGTCGCAACCCCATTTAGGGTCGATCGACCATTTCACGGGGGTCGCCAAGCAAGGCTGTCCGCCATTTTTTTCCCCTTTTCCGGCAGGTGCCTTACCTCCCTTGGGCTGGGCCAGCTGGTGGTCAGCCTGCTCCGTCTCTGCCGCTTGCCAGCTACACCTCGGCCGGCGCAGGGTGTGGAACCACCCATGCGCGGCGCTCCCGGGCAGGGAAAGTCCTTGACTTACGACTGGTTGGGTAGTCCTCGATTTATGACCAGTTTAGTCCTCGACTTATGACCGGTTTAGTCCTCGACTTACGACCGGTTTAGTCCTCGACTTACGACCGGTTGGGGTCACGGCATTAAAAAGGTTGAGAACCACTGGTCTAAATAGATAGTAGTGGTTGGCCAACCTTGTCTGGCATAGTATATAAATAGGGTCAAGTCTGATTAGTATTTCAGTGGAAAATTTCCATGGAATACCAGGACTTTAGTCTAATTTAGTTTTAAAAAATCCTGATGCAAATCCTAGCAAACTATCCCTATATTGTTTCAAGAAAGCTATATGAATGTGTTTATGATGTCGGCAAGAGTCAAGTTCAACTAAGTGGAGACTTATCTTTATCTTTTCTCTACTTAAGTAACAATATATTTGCTTCTGTGAGCTCATGTTGATAGTTCAATTGTTCCCTGTTTTTTGTCTGTCAGCACACCACACTGTAAAGAAAGGACTCAGTGTCTAAAGCAGTGGCTGTAAATGAAGGCTGGAATTGCTTCTGCAAGTTGACGGAAGCAGAGTAGAAAAGTATATCATGTTTGAGATATCTTAACTACCACTTTACTATTTCTTTTCATTTCTCTCAGATTACTCTAAATTGCAATAGAAAAATAATATTTTATTTATATTAAGGCTCAGAAATTGGGAAAAATATGGTGTTAAGAACTTCCAACACCATTAAAAAAACCTGAAACCATGGCTACAAACTCTTGCAAAGTCAGAGATTATGGATAATGTTGACAATAACTTGTCTGGTACCAGAATTATATGGCTATCCTAGTGGGTCACCTGATCCATATGATAAACCAACTTTTTCAGAAAGTAGGATAAAGTCTGCCTAAACTGCTGTCTACTGTGTTCCCCCTCCTTACTCTGGTTCCAGCAGCTTTAGCAATAGCAGTTCTCTGATACTAAACACCTTCCTTCCTGTTTGACAAATATGTTGGGAGATATGACAAATGTATTACTTTCTCTAACCACTTCTATCTCTCTGGGTTTTCTTCAGGTCTTCCTGTAAGATTTATAATTGAACTAGGCAAGAAAAACCAAATGCACAGGTATAGTTTAGGAGGTACCTTGCTCAATAGTAGTAACTGTGAGAGGGATCTCGGAGTCCTAGTGGACAATCACTTAAATATGAGCCAGCAGTGTGCTGCAGCTGCCAAAAAAGCCAACACAGTGCTAGGCTGCATTAACAGAGGGATAGAATCAAGATCATATGAAGTGTTAATACCACTTTACAATGCCTTGGTAAGGCCACACTTGGAATACTGCATCCAGTTTTGGTCACCACGATGTAAAAAAGATGTTGGGACTCTAGAAAGAGTACAGAGAAGAGCAACAAAGATGATTAGAGGACTGGAGACTAAAACAAATGAGGAACGGTTGCTGGAATTGGGTATGTCTAGTTTAATGAAGAGAAGGACGAGGAGGGACATGATAGCAGTGTTCCAATATCTCAGGGGTTGCCACAAAGAAGAGGGAGTCAAGCTATTCTCCAAAGCGCCTGAAGGCAGGACAAGAAACAATGGATGGAAACTAACCAAAGAGAGATGCAACCTAGAACTAAGGAGAAATTTCCTGATAATTAGAACAATTAATCTGTGGAACAACCTGCATCCAGAAGCTGTGAATGCTCCAACACTGGAAGTCTTTAAAAAGAGATTGGATAGCCATTTGTCTGAAATGGTATAGGGTTTCCTATCTGAGCAGGGCGTTGGACTAGATGACCTCCAAGGTCCCTTCCAACTTTTTATTATTATTGTTGTTGTTGTTTGTTGTTTGTTGTTGTTATTGTTATTATCTATTAAGAAAGGGAAGTTAAAAATGGGCAATCCCCCTTCTGCTACAAAGTAGCTCAGGATTGGATAATTATGCCAATTTCATGACATTCCTGTGGGCTAATTTTAACAATCTTTTCAAACAAATGACCATCAACTACATTGACAGGAATGGCCTCCACCCCCCACCCCCCAATTTCTGTTTGATTTCATATTTGGCACTCTGAAAGATTGTTCCTCTTTGACATGACATCTAAGAAGCTGGATGTCAAGTTTACTAGAACATTTCTATTACTTACAGAGATAAATCCTGATGCTCTATGGTTTCCAGATACACTGAAAACATATCCAGTCTATCAACTTTAGCCTATCACTCTGTTGTCTTGGTAGATAGGGAAAAAGGAATGTGCAATAGAATGTACAGTGGACTCTCTATATAGTGGACACAGATTAAAAAAACTGATTCCTTTGAAGTATTACCAAGACATTGGGGAGCAGTAGACAATATTTCCCACTACCACTGATTCTATATACTGTACAATATCCTTACAAAGCCAAGTCATTGAAACTTGTGAATCAGAAAAAGTTCTGTATTTACAAATAAATTATTACTCAGAGAATTGTAACCAGACTTTGAAAAACATGTTCAAAAAGTATGCAAATGATTACCTTAGGAAATACGAGTGTTTTCCCTACCTCTTTTTTGAATATATGGAGTAACTCAAGTTTCTTCAACATTCAGTCCTTTTTATTATATGAAAGTCAGGTATGAGATGTGATTAAAGGTGAATGGACAAATGAATTTGCATGTTCTGAAACTTCACTGAATATATTTCCTTGCATAAGCTGAGTCATGTGGTACAAGAAAAACTGAAGATTACACGAGAGAATTAAACAAGCAAAGCAGTATAGTATATTGAAATAAGGAAGCAAAGTTTGTTACTACTGTCCAGTTAGGTATATAGCAAGGTTATTTTTTCAGGTAAAAAAAAATCGGGTCTGTCAATTACAAAATAAACCTGACCCATGAGAAAATCAAAGTTTATCATGTAACCTTACTAATAAAATTATTGCAAAGAAAATCAACAGAAGTGTTGAAGTCACACAAAGAAGTAAAATTTGCAGAAAAATCTGTAAATGTCTATAAGCACAGAACATGCTGAAATGCAAATAGATCCAAATTTGTCTCAGAACAGACAACTGATCTAAAAACACTTAGTGAAATTCAGAGTAGGTTTTAAAAGTAAACCAGACACTACAACATTATTAAAACAGAGTAGAGACTGCACATACAAAACCAATAAAACAGAAAATTTAGTATATTTCAGTAATACACTGAAAAAAACATACAAATCATGCTATAATTAGTTATGAGGGCATTTTACCAATATTTTTAGTACCCAAACCTCATGGAAAAGTAAGAATATACGTCTTACACTTATCCAACAGCTATTGGTAAATAGCCTGAGGATGAATTATAAAAAGAAGGTCTTTTTAATGCTTCCAGTTTACAAAATTCTGTTTTTCACCCATAACTCTCCAGAGACTAATGCACAGAATTCTTTTAGACAGAAGAAAATAGTGCAAAGCCTATCTGGATAACATTGTGATTTAGAACACTTCCTGAGGAGAACATCTGCAACAATTAAATGTTATTCCCAGGCTCAAAAAAGCTATCTTAACCATTAATCTAACCAAATGTTATCTGGATTATTATGAACTCTGTTCTAGAATAATGTCTACATTGTAGGCTACAATAATTTCAGGAAGAGGTTAAGTCAGAAGATCTTTCTCTTTTGAGAAGGCAGGCCAATGTATAAACAGATGTTTCCATAAGAATTTAAAAACCAATATATATTAGCATTGGAGATTTTGTAATTGTTTTTGTGTCAATTTCTTAGCCCATGCATTCCTGGAAATAAAATACCTTTTCTACTATACAGTTTTCCCAAGAATTTGCCATGATTATAAAGGAAATAGATAATAATTTTCTAACATAGCTCATAAAGAATAACATTCCACTATATTTTCATTCCACATACTGGTGGCTGAAAAACATTAGTCCAATGTCATTTTTGCAAATCATCACCTTTCTTAAATTATCACTTAATAGTTATTTATATTGTATACATTTTTCCATTTCATGACTATTTATCATGTTTAAAGATATTCACTAGCGCTCTTTACAATCATGTTTGGTTTTTAGCTACTGCCCCCATAGTTTAATGTTATTCACAATCTTGGTCAGGGTACCTCTACCGATAAATCCAGATTATTTATGAACAAATTAAATAGTACTGGTAACAGCACAGAACCCAGAAGGACTCCACCTCTTCCTTCCATTGAGAAAATTGTTTCTTCTGCTTTTAAATCAATTAGCAATCCTTAAAAGAATAGGTTCTGTTATTTATTTATTCTAATTTATTCAGAAGCCTTCAGTTTAAAACTTTCCAAACACTTTTTAAAAAATTGACTACATTATATTGATAGGAGTAACCTCCACCCCATTTTCATTCTCAAAAAACTCAGTTCTGTCTCTCAAGACATGTTACAGCAACAATACTCACCAGCTGTATATAGCAGAGAAAGGGTTGCATATAGGTATTTGTAGCTATAATTTATATATCTCAATACTTATATGTTCATGATATTAGCATACAGTATATATAACATGCCCCCTTGTGATTGCCCAACCTACAGCCAGTAGGGTCAGAATATACTTTTGGCATGGCAAATGAGAGTTGAGAGCTATAATTGTGCCCCCATCTGGAAACATCTTTATTGGTTCTGCTTAGAAACCAATCAGTGAATCATTTACTGTCAGCATTGGGAAGTCTTTAATAATACCACATGTGGACATCTCCTGTATGACTTATCAAGTTATGTGCCTTATTAAGCATGTAGAAATATCTCCAGGTGCAATCAATCATTCAGTGATTTCTAATGACTGTGTAGAAATCTTTCTATCAGAATAAACATTAAGGATGATCAGTCTAAAGCTAATCTACAGGTATTTTATGTCCAAGAGTGCCTTGGATTTTGGTGCTTTTTCATGTGTATTCAGCATGCTGCTTATAAGCGCAATGTGCTTAGAGCTCAAAGCATTGTTAGAGACCCCACACACCCATTTTACAATCCGTTTCTGTTGCTTCCCTCTGGGAGGAGGTTTCAAAGTATTTCTAGCAGGACTACCCAATTCTGTAATAGCTTTGTTCCCTATGCCATCCGTCTGGTAAACTCGCAAGATTCGTTTTTCTCGCCATGCAGATGTATACATAACCCAAACTAGACTGTTGTTTCTCTAATATATGTGGGTGTATGCATTATTCTGTATTTATTTATTTGTTTGTTTGTTTATGTCTGTCATATTTATGTAGTGTATATTGAACAATAAAGTTATCTATTCTATTCTATTCTATTCTATTCTATTCTATTCTATTCTATTCTATTCTATTCTATTGTGTCTGTGCTGGAAACAATTAGTAAATTTTTTGTTAAAGCAATACTATTGCCAGATTTCAGTTCATGTAGAACATGGAGATTGAAATAGATGATCTCTTAATAACTTTGGTGAGATATTCAGATGTTGTGAGAAAAGAGATTAAGAAGATAACTAGAAGCAAGATGGATGTAGTAGATTGTAGTGGCAGTGGATGTACTGTTGGAAGATTTGATTAGAGAAGATTAGAGATGCCTATTTATTGAGTTGGTTACTATTGTCGATTGCTTGATACATAACC